>NW_027248600.1:0-74000 GCF_031021105.1 Erythrolamprus reginae | reverse complement strand
TGGGAAAAGAAGCCATAGTCTGAACAAATTACAGAAGGCAAGGCTTGAGCCAAGAAAATTAGGAAGGAGAAGAATTTAATGAGCTTCCCAAGAGGAGAGGTGACCCTGCTCCTAGGCCCAGGAGCGGCTGCGACTTAGGGGCAATCCGGACAGTACCAAGAGTTTGTGTCCCTAAATGCAGCGTGGCAGGCCTCACTAAACTTAACTTAAGTAAACCAAGGCACACTGGTTGGAGGCCACTTCCGTGGAGAATAGACCTGAGGGACTCACAGCTACTCCAGGGTCAAGCGGCGGACTGGAAGCACTGATGGCTGACCAAGAAGGGCAAAACCGAAAGTGCGAAGTTACTGGGCGCGAGGGCCTTCGCACCAAAAAACCCGCTCCGTTTAATTTGCAATCGGAGGGAACTAAGTCCGGGAGACAATCAAGTCCCACACCGCAGGAGGTAAATAGCCCTTAAATCCTTACATAAACAGTGGCTTGCCCCGGCAGGACCTCCAGGCCGAGAGGAATAAAGTTAAATTCCAGGCCGGCCGCAGCGACAGCACGGAGTGAAAAACAAAACCGCGAATGGCTGTGCCGCTCACTTCTCCCCCAAACTCGAAGCCCGGTAGGGCTGAGTAGAATCCACTGCCGGCAAGCTTTAATAATAGAATAATCTTACTGTTTTTAGAAGAGAAAGATCGAAAGGAAGGTGTTTTGAGAGGAATGAGCGTTCACACGACCACAGGATAGCGGGACTGAGCGAATTCTGGGGAAGGGGCGGATCCAGCAGGCTTTTTTAATACTAGGCTCAGTCCCATCGGATTGGACAGTAGCAACCCCACGTGACTGCTGGACCCACTCCTTCAGTACGGAGAAAACCTTTATCATCAGTAGTGGATTCTAAAACCTGTTGCTACCAGCAGTTGTGGGCTGCACCCTGTACAGGGACACACGGTAGTGTAGTAGTAAAAATTGCGATGCACAAGCAGCTGTGCATCCCAACACATGCATGCGTGCCCCCATGTGAGATTCGGCTTCTGCGCATGCGCCACAAGCACAAGGGTGCTCGTTCGCGTGAGATTTTGCCTATTTTGGCGGGTTTTGGCTTCTGCCTATGCGCGGAAGCCAAGAAATCACCAAAAATAAGCATTCTCACGCAATGCATGATATGACTGTATGTATGTTTTTTATATTGGGGTTCCTTGCTTTTTAGACTTTTTAAATGTACTATTGTTATTTTAGATTCTAATTATTAGATTTGTCATTTATCACTGTTGTGAGCCGCCCCGAGAGGAGCGGCATACAAATCTAATTAATAATAATAATAATAATAATAATAATAATAATAATAATAATAATAATAATAATAATAATAATATTTCACTTGCAGTGCATGTGCAGAAGCCAAATCTCATGCCGGACGCCCGCGCCCCCACACCGGTCTCGGAAAGCACACTGGTAGCACTGAAAATGAGCAGCCCTTCACTGGCTACCAGCATGCGCAGAAGCGTCCCGGGCAGGTGGGTAGAGCCTTGTGCTGATGGGTCTACCGGTTCAGAGAACCAGGCCAAACTGGGAGCAACTCACCTCTGCTCATCACTCTTGTATCCTTCACTGGTTCATTTAATCTTTCATAATAAAGAATCAAATGCATTCTGCTTTTAAATTGATATTCATTTATTTGCCATAGGTTCATATGACTGGAACTATTATGGACTGTCACACAGTCAGCCGGATGTTCAGACTAGGTTTGAATTATTATTGTTATTATTTATTAATTTTTAAGGCAACCTGACTCCCAGTGACTCTAGGCAGTAGATATTGATGTTTATTACATATTTACACTTTTTCCAAAAAGATATTCACCGGTCACTATTTTCATGCATTTTTGGGCGCTCTCACTTCCTTCACTACTCCCTGTTCTGATTCTCACCCAGATATTCATGAGTTCTAGCAGAATATTCGTCCCTCCTTACAGTTCAATTTATATATAAAATTGTGTGATTTCCCCCAAACATAATTCTAGTTCTTTCACTACCACCATTCACATGCAGCTATTATGAGCCTTTGAATTCTTTTATTTTCTTACCCTTCCAGGAATCTAAATGAGACTAATTTATACTTTCTGACATGATGTCTATAAGCACACCATTGTGCCTACCGTCCCTGTCTCACTGTCCTATTGTTCTCATTTATCTGTACTTAACTTTGATTATGTTTATGTTTATACTATATCTGCTATCTTGTACATATTTGACAAATAAACAAACAAACAAACAAAAATGGAAATATCATTGTTAGAGTAAATGCAATGGATTACCTTTTGTTATTGCACTTGGTTGTACCCAGAGGTGGGCTGCTAAGGTGGAATGGTGACATGTGCTCGTCCCCATAGCTCTGAGTGATAGCAGAGTCTGGCGCAATTATCCTACTGCACCTGTGCAGATAGCAAAATCACATGCGGAGCCACAGGTGCGCCCGTCTTTTGGCATGTTTCTTTTGCTTCCACGTATGCGGAAGTCCACCTTAGCAGCCCACCTCTGCTTGTACCTGTCTTTGCCCTTAATGTTACTACAAAATCCCAATCTATGGGGATATTGTATATCAGAGATGGGAAAAGCATTTGCCCATAAATTAACCAAGTTACAGAAATGCTTGGTGGGCAGTGAACACAGATCTTTTCAAAACAGTGTTTTGTTGTGGTTTTGTTTCCTTCAATTTTGTGGTATGATATAAATTACAACCTGCTGCACAAAGGAGGTCAGATGAGATGTGTTGGCAATTGTTTGAAAGGAACGACGAGATGAGAAAATGACTGTCTCCCGATCTTGCCAGATTCCCTATGCTGGAGGTGCAGAGAATCTCTCTCTTCCTTTCAGACACAAGGGCTCCAATGGGCACAGAGCCTCCTGGGAGACTGCCAGGGCCTGCAGGAATGCGAGGTGCTGCCGATCCTCAGCAGAGATGTAATTAGGGGAGCCATCTTTGTAAAAAAGATGTCACTGTCTGTGTTGCCCCCTTTAATTTTGCTTCCTTCCTCCTAACTGTAAGTAATTAGTGCTGCCACTCAGGCTTTGCATGTGGCACCGTTGTGGAGTGGTTCTGTCAGGGCTCCTAGCATTTAGCACATGCAACCACCTATCCACCTCTTCTCCCTCACCTTGTACACACACACACACACACACACACTGAGCTGTGCTCCCTGTCTACCTAGAGGATTTATTCATTGCCTTTAGTTCTTTGTGTTTAAAGGCTTAGCCCAGAATCATTTAAATTAAGCATGTGTTGTAAAAGGAATACTGCGATCTTGCTTGTCCTACAGGAATGCCTAAGAAAGCATCTTCTTTTGCCTTTATTTTCATCTAAAGATGTATCTCAAGGTCATAGGCAACACAAAGTTATCTTGTCTCTGGAGCAGGGGTGGGTTCTAACTTATTTATTTATTTTATTTGTTTGTTTGTTTTGTCCAATACACAATGAAGGTTATAAAGGATATATACAAGTAGAATGTATCAAAGAGAGTATAGAAGAGAGAATATAGGGGTAAAATATAACTAGAGAGAATAGCAGAAAAGATAGAAGGGATAGAAGAGATAGAAGAGAAGATATAGGAGATATAGGAGAGACTACAGGACAGGGAACGGTAGACACTCTGGTGCACTTATGTACGCCCCAGGTTACCTCGCTGCTGGTTCATTTCCTTCAGCACCATGTGGCTGCGCCTCATGCGCAGTGGCAAAAAATCCCAAACAAACCCCCCACCCCTAAAAAGCCAAAAACAAGATGGCGACCACAATGCTGAAAATTTGGCTTCTGTGCATGCTCAGAAGATTTTTTAAAAAAATTTTTTTAAAAATTGGTGATACCCACGGACCGGTATCGACTGAACCAGTTCTGTGATGTCATTGTGATGTCATCAATGGGTTGCTACTGGTTTGGGTAAACTGGTCTGAACTGGGAGAAACCCACGTCTGCTCTGGAGACATGGTATGGGATTTAATGACCCTAAAGTTTCCAACAAACTTTCTACATCTGGGCCTGGTCCAGTTTTTGAATGGACCAGCACCCTATGCTCTAGTAACTTCTGCTTGGATTATTTTGAAGTACTATGACATTCTTTCCTTTAAAGCAGAGGACTCCAAACTTGCAACTTTAAGACTTATGGACTTCAACCTCCAGAATTCCTCAGCCAGCTATATTCTTTTTTGCATCAAGGAGAGGATTTTTTGTATTTTGTTTCATCACAACTTAACTAACTTTTCACTGACAGTAGTCAGTCCTTGGCTGTAAACGAAGAACTATTGTTTTACTGTCACAATAGAACAGCATCTACAGCCTGGCTATTCCCTTTGTTCTTTAAGATATATTATTATGATGATTTTTAAAAAATAAATTATTTATTTTGCATAGTTTTATTGTAGCTTATACTATGGATTGCAATCATTATTAAATTTGTTTAATAGTTTGAAAAAGAAGCCCTCCCATAAGGTTATAGGGGTGGTTAAATTGAGTGTAAAAATGTAAATGGCTGCATTTCTCAATGGCTGTGTAGTTGCCATAGCTGCAAGCACATATTAAATAGTTCCAAAGCCTGAATTATGCAGCCAATATGTGGGCAAATGTATATTCAAAAGCCATGTCTTTCTGAATGACAGTTACCATAGCATCTTGACATTGAAAAGAGGGACTTGGGAGAAATAAAATCTCTCTACTAAATGAATTTATACATGCTAAGATATTCAAAGCCAATTACTCTACTTTCCCATGGAAATGAAATCATGAATCCAAGGACAGTGGGAGAATATTTTGATAATTTATTCTGTGTAAACCAGAATGACCCAGGCCTACACTGCAAAGAGGCAGCTAAACATTTCATGTATTAGCTAGAATGCTAAATTGCCAATTTTAAAGTTATAAATGATTTCTCAATTTTTACTGTCTGTGGATAATACATTACATTAAAGCTGGGAGGATTTCTGCATCATGATAACTCCCAGGAGGAAAGATACAGAATTTAGTTAATAAACTAAAAAATACCTGTGACTAAATCTGGGATCAATAGCTTTTACTTGCTTTACATCAAAAGCTTGGGCTTTAGGTCCAACTTTTCCGGCAGGCCTGGAATTAGAACCTGAGTGATTTAATGTATGCATGGTTGTTTAATGATATTATCACTTTTATCATACTGCTGGTTTTATTCTTGTATTTTTTACCTTTTTTTTACTATTGTTGTATTTATAACTGCCACTCTAAGTCCGTTTTGAAATTTATTTATTTATTGTTAGAGTTGAAAGGGACCATGCAGGTCATCAAGTCCAACCCCCTGCCTGAGCAGGAATCCTAAACCACCCCTGCCAAATGGCAGTCCAATCTCCTCTTGAAAGTGTCCAGAGTTGGGGAGTTCACAACCTCCGCAGGCAGGTTGTTCCACTGGTTGATCGCTCTGACCATCAGGAAGTTCTTCCTTACTTCTAGGTTGAATCTCTCTTTGGTCAGCTTCCAGCCGTTGTTCCTTGTTCGGCCCTCTGGTGCTCTGGAGAATAGAGTGGCCCCCTCCTCTCTGTGGCAACCCCTCATATATCTGTATACAGCTATCATGTCCCCTCTGGCTCTCCTTTTCTCTAGGCTATCCATGCCCAGTTCCCGCAATCTCTCTTCGTAAGTCTTGGTTTCAAGTCCCCTAATCATTTTGGTTGCTCTTTTCTGCACCTTCTCCAGAGTTTCAATGTCTCTTTTGAAGTGTGGTGACCAGAACTGGATGCAGTACTCCAGATGTGGTCTGACCAGGGCGTAGTAAAGTGATACAATAATATGCTGCTAACTCAGGTAGAGGTGAGTTCCCCAATCAGAGAGAGAGGATTTTTTTTTAAATCATGAATTTTCCATTAGAAAATTCTCATTCGTTGGCAATAAAGTATCTTTATTTGGAATCCAAAATAAGTACTATTTAGAGTATCCTGGGTTTTTTTACTAATGAAAGGATTTACATAAAGAATACTGAAGAACACTTTGCCAATCCACCCCAAACCTAGCAGGCTGTCATTTCAAAATTGACACAAATTAGGTCTGGGGATGGGGGAAATGGTAAGACCACACAGACAACATTGGAACATGATTTGGCAGTGATTTCATCTGGGTTCCCTCTAATAACTGAACAAATGCAATACTTACTGTATATCCAGTGTGAAACCAAACAGGTCGTATAAAGGAAGGTGAAATTACCTTCTCTATTTTTGTTGAACAACAATAGTCTAAATCTATTTTAATATGCATTAATTGATTATTTATCTCTCACACAGAGATCCACTTGCCATATTTTGCTATTTGATAGGCTTGGAACCAAAATCTTCACCTAATTATTTTACTCTTTTTGTGGATCATTGCCTATAGTGGTGAAAAGTGTTGCTAAGGGCTATACCAGTGGGTAAGCATATTCCCAGAAGTATCACCCGTGATTGATAGTCATACACAGAGGAATCAGGCTAAATACAATCAATTGTAGGAAGAATGGCAACTCGTGCCAATGATTCTTGTAAGTAAACCAACTAGGGATTCACAATCCGAAAAATAGTAATATAATACAGGCAGTTCTTGATATATAACCACTACAACCTCCAAAATTTCTGTTGCTAAGCAAGACAGTTGTATGAGTTTTGCCCCATTTTTTAATCTTTCTTGCCACAGTTGTTAAGTGAATCACTCCAGTTGTTAAGTTAGTAGCACAGCTGTTAAGTGAATCTGACTTCCTCATTGACTTTGCATGTTAGAAGTTTGCAAAAGGTGATCACATTATCCTGGCTGCAGCCACCTTAAACATCAGCTTGTTGTCAATTGTCTGAAAATGGATGCTGCATTAGTCATAAGTGTGAAAAACAATCATAAATCACTTTTTTCAGTGCCATGTAACTTCAAATAGTCACTGAATGAATTGTTGTAAGTGAGGACTACCTGTACCAGACAATGAACCCCCCTCAAGTTAGAAATTATTCATTGTGTACTGGGGAAAGACCAGAAAAGCAAATACAATTAACCCACAAGTAGTTCTGATATAGCTGGATTAAAGCTGAAAAGTGTTTAGCTGCTGAGGTATCTAAAGACAAAAGAAAAGTTCAAAGAAATCTGAAATGGAATAGCTATGCTCATCAATTAAGAGGACAACAAAGTTAGAGGTCATGTGCAAACCCCTTCCCCCACAAATTTGTTAATTGAAATTTACAGCAAGCCGACTGGCTTATTGTGTTTCATGTCTATCCCAAAGTTGCGCACGAAGCAGAAGTTGAATAGTTTTATGGTGATTCGCAATACTTTGTTGACACAACATCAAAAAAGGCATCTTATTAATTTTAGGGAAATAGAATGCATCTGGAATAATGCAAAGATTTGGCTCTGGTATACAAAAGGAAGAGGACACAGAGTTTTACTAAGAAAAACCAATGTTTATAATAAATACCAGCTTTCAACAACTTAAAAGTCAACTCTACATATGGACATTGCTGAAGACCAAACTCAAGTTGACTATATAATTTGCATGCCAAAACAGAGGATTTCTATTGACTTGATGTTCAGGGTAGCTCAGAATTTGCAGAATGACATTTTAAATGAAGGAAGACAAAATTGTTAGACTAGTAAGAACAACCTGAGCACAAACATATGATTGTGCGGTGTAGCTAACGAATAAATTAATGAGTGAGATTTCTTCAATAGAGTACCTGAAGAACTCTGAATTGAAGTCCATAACATTATTTAAGGTAAAACAAAAATATCCCCAAATGCAAATGAAGGCAAAATGGGTTAAAATCGGATCAAAATAGTTAAAGAAAGATAGTATACAAAAGACAACAGAGTAACATTTGCCCAACTAAACTCTGAATTCCAGAAAACAGACCAGAAATTGTGTATAAATAAGCAGGGATACAAAGCCTGATAAAATACACTGCTCAAAACAGAACAAAAGTTGGTAGAGTAGTTATCTTGAGAAGGACAACCTCTCGTCGTCTAGCCAGTGACCAATTCAGCTTGTGTCCCAGCTCGTCACTCACTCTTAATAAGTTTGGCTTCAATGTGTTCCTTTTGATCCCACCTTCATCACCAGTATTAAATCGGTGAATGAAGCTGATAGCAACAGAGGCAGACTTCAGAAGTGAACAACAAACATCAACCTTTATTTCAGCACCACAGAAACAGAACAGAGAACAGGCATCTTGACAGCTCCTTTTATACTGGACCTGTCAAACTCTCAACCAATGACAAGGGTTCAATTTCCTACTTGCTGGCTGCTTGCATCAGTTCCAATCATGCTCGATTGGGAGCCGGTGCAGTTGTAACTGTGAGGACTTAACAGTATTCCTATTAAAGAAGTGATTATGTGTTTAGCGTGAGATGCGAAAAATATAATTTAAAAAGATGTTTCCTGAGCAAGTTTTCTTTCTTAAACAGCCATAATCGTTGCCATGAAGCATGTTACTAGATATTCAATTATTATTATTATTATTATTATTATTATTATTATTATTATTATTATTATTATTTAGATTTGTATGCCGCCCCTCTCCATAGACTCGGGGCGGCTCACAACAATAACAAAGACAATGTAAGAACAAATCTAATAATTTAAAAAACTCTAAAACCCCCATTATTAAAAGCAAGCATACACACAAACATACCATGTATAAACTGTATAGGCCCAGGGGAGATGTCTCGGTTCCCCCATGCCTGACGGCAGACATGGGTCTTAAGAACTTTACGAAAGGCAAGGAGGGTCGGGGCAGTTCTGATCTCCGGGGGGAGCTGGTTCCAGAGGGTCGGGGCCGCCACAGAGAAGGCTCTTTTCCTAAACTCTAATAGCAGCAAAACCACTTGGTAAACCAAGTGGACTCTCCCTCTCTCTTTCTTTCTCTCTCTCACACACATACACACATCTGCTGTTGTTCATGGTGACCTTGGCAGAAGACAATTCATTCAGCAAATGCCTGCCAATGCTGACTCACTATACTGAGAAGCCAAAACTGTGATTGGGGCATAAAGACAAAATAGCATGTCTATTGTCTTCATCACTTCCCTCCAACTGGTTGCCCTCCAAATGTTTTGGAATACAGCTTTCATCAGCTTTGTGACTAGTGGCCAGAAATTGTGGGAGAAATACTTTAAAACGTCTGGAGGAAACCTGGATTCTGAATCATCAGAGTGTTTAATTTCAATGTGTAATGAAAAGTAAAGCCTGGGATTATACATCATGCTGTACACTGTGGCCTATTTTGTTTCACTTAGCATTTGGTCTGAGCTATGTAGTTGTGGTGTATTTATAAACGGTGATTAAAAAAAGCACAGCTTGGTAATAAAGCTTTATGTACCTAACATTAGAAAAATATAGTTTTATTTAAGACATTGGTTATTCCAATTATTTCATATACGGTACATTATTTCTGTAATATTGTAAACCTCTGCTGGTCAATTCCGTTATGCTCTGGAGAAAAGAAAGTAAGAAAATATGTTTGTCAAAATCCTCTGCTATATTTTTGTTAGTTCTGTTCTGATTTCTTTCTGGCTCACAAATCATACTCTCAATCACCTGATCGATTTTTCCAAAATTGGCTTCTCGGGATGTGTGGATCACTTGCTGCTGGAAACAAAATAAACTGTAGTCCAGTGGGATAGTAATATTTGGGCTGCAAAACTCTGGATGACAAGTAAATGGAAGCAAAAGCAGTTTTCTCTATCTGTCTCCTGGAGTTTTACATCCCAAATATGATTAGCCTCTTTGAGCACATTAGGAAGGAGTTACCTTCAGGAAGGCTGTCATATAGAATTAAATCCAAGGATCCCTCTTTGGTTGAACATTTCATGATACTGCTTAAATATAGAAAGTGGGATCTGCAAATCATGTATTTCTATTTAGAGATAAATCCATCCAATCAGCTAAATCCTCCTCCACGACAATCATTCTATCTCTGCTTCCTGAATGTTGGCATTCTAGTCATGTTCAACAGTTAAGACTTCCGCACTCTGTAGTTCTGTATCCCAGACATTATTTTCCATTGCTTAGTGTTTTCATGATACATTCTCAGATCTGCTAGTATGGAGGACATATACTGGAGAATTGAGATTAATATATGTTAGAATGTTAAAATTGTATTTCAGTCCATTAATAGGGACACTAGAGGTATCTACACACACACATACACACATACCTGCTGTTGTTGATGTGACTTCCTTAGTTTGGTGCTTCCATATGTGTTAGAACTACAATTTTCAATATTACTAGCTAATAGTCCTGCCAGTTGAAAATTCTCAAGTTGCATTATCAAAGGTTCTAGGAAACATCAGCTTTGGAAAGCTCTTTGGAAGGCTATTTCTGCTGCCTGCTGCCTGCAATTTGGCAGTTCAAATTTCACCAGGCTCAAGGTTGACCCTGCCTTCCATCGGAAGGAAATAAAACGAGGACCCAAATTGTTGGGGACAATATACTAAATCTGTAAACCTATGAGAGAGGGCTGTAAAAGCACTGTGAAGCAGTAAATAAGTCTAAGTGCTATTGCTATTCTATAAATAAGAATGAGGAAAGGGTGGCTTGTAAGTGACTTATCTCTCCCCATGGAAGGTAGTTTTTCTGTAGATGCAACATATACTTGAAACCTCTAAGAAAGGACATTCATTAGTTTCAGGTGAGATATCACCTATACATTGGTTATATTCACTTATCTGTCGCCAATCCAAAGTGCAATACTAGCATTTCAATGCTATTCAAATGATAGCCAGGTGCTTGAAAGTTATAAAGGCTACGATGTGTTAAACAAGTTCAAATAAACTTCTGGAAGGCTAAGTTCTTGTTTGTTGGTGTCTGAGCTTTTAAAGTTCAATTCAAATGCTGTACACTATTTAGGTGGTTCATAATTTGGATATCTTCTTGGATTTAGGGTTCCTGCTTGAGGGGCCTTGGAAAAGATTTGCTGATCTTGAAGAAAAACAGGAAGGGACAGGATAAAACTGTTTGATTTAATTTTGTTTTGGCAAAGAATGGACAAGATAGCCTTTGAAAGATTGCAAAAGCTGTTGAGTGAGTGAACCAATTACATTGTTCCAAAAAGCATGCCCAGTAGTGGAAGTTAGATAAATTAGGGACTGCAGAAAGAAATTGCATTTAGTTCCAGGTGGATTGGTAATAGCTTGTGCTTTTAAAAATTATTTTCTTGTAAAATTACAGCAACAATAAATATATAATAGGGGTATATTGGTTTAAAATAGTTATTAATTTTTTTTATTTGAAATAAAATAAATATATAGAAAATTATTTAAGGGGTTTGATGGAACAATCCCCATAAAAGCTTCTAAATACAAACATATATACATTTCTATTTCCTCTTCCTCTGTTATGATGAAAAGCAAACTGATTTATTTCCAAACTGCTACAGTACAACCTAGAAAGCAAGTCTGATGGTGTCTTTATTTTGATTCTAATAAACTTTTATCTTGAATTCTTTCCATCTACACTATACAGTGAAGGTAACATGTCTGTGAAATCTAAGTTATTGAGTCCCTTTTTCAAAACAAAGACTGATGTCTAAAGACAGATAGAGATGCTGGTTCTAGCAAGAGGTTTATGGCTTGTAACCAATAGTGCTGCTCATACTGATCTCTGATCAGGGGTGAAATCCAGCAGGTTCTGACAGATGTGCTTTTGCTTACTTAGCAATCTATTTTGATACTCAGTATACAAAATTACATTTATATACAGTATATACTGCATACAAATAGTAGTTCTGAGGAAATAAGAGTTGTGGGATGGAAAAGTGAGATTTATATATCTTTTTTTAAAAAAATTATTTATTTATTTATTTATTTATTTATTTATTTATTTATCAGATTTGTATGCTGCCCTTCTCCGTAGACTCGGGGCGACTAACAACAACAGTAAAACAATATAAACAAATCCAATAATTTAAGTTGATTTAAAAACCCTAATTTAAGAAACCAATCATACCTACAGACATACCATGCATAAATTTTATAAGCCTAGGGGGAAGGGAAAGTCTCAATTCCCCCATGCCTGATGACAGAGGTGGGTTTTAAGGAGCTTACGAAAGGCATCTTCAAATTAAGGATTTTTAGCAGAGAACAGACTGCGAACAAGCTGAGTCTCATCATAACTGAAAGTCACCTGCAGCTTTTGGGGTGATGAAAATTATTGCAACTGTTGCATGCCAAAGAATTAAGCCATCCAACTTTCTCCCAGATCTTATTTCTGGGCACTTTCTATTCTCCAGCGCTTATCACTTATTTCATTATCTCATTGGATGACCGTTTCCTATATATGGGCAACTGGTTTCATGGCGACGTTCAACAGTACGACATTACTGATCCCCACTGCCATCGGCTATTGGGCCAGGTGAGCTCCTTCTCACTTAAAAGCCTTGGAAGGTTTGGGATCCTTGCACATGTCCCTTCATTCCACCATTGGAACCATGATGACGTGTTAAGCAGAGAACTAATCCAGCCCTCAGTTATTGGGAAAGCATCTCTAAAGGTGTTCAGATGGGCTGCACTTCCAAATACCATAGTCTGGGCTGAAGAAGATTGCGGCTTGGGGAAAGGGAGACTGTCCTTCAGCCTGAACTGACCCTTCTTTTGGGTCCTGCTGGTGTACAGTATACATGAAAAGTTAAATTAACAATATTGATTTGGCAGTTAGACAATGTCTAATGACTTACCGGTAGTTCTTAGTACCAAATTTTGCAGAGTATGGTTAGAATTCCTAGAATTTTGTGAAACAAATGTGCAATAAAAGTATAGTCTCTTCCCTATTATATATGTATATTTAAGGGCACAAAACATAATCAGTATTCATTAATTTAAAATGTAAACAGGGCTTTTAAACATTATATTAAGAGAATTTCTCCTTTTCCATAGGAAAATGCCTTGTTCAAAATAAATAGCATGATCTATATACAATTAAAGTATGTTTCTTGTATCAAAATTGTTTTACTTATGGAAATTTAGCTGTTAAACATATTGTTTCTAAATATACAAACTGTTCTTTGCATAATATTCATGTTATCTAATTTATACTTCCTGGCAGAGTACAAAGGTATTACTTTACTTATATGTTTAGCACAGAACAATATGATTATGATCCACCATTCTGGATATAAAATTGAAGGGAATTCAGTTTAAGGATGTTAGTGACTATAATTAAACAGGCAAAGTCAAACAGCATCACAATATACTTTCATTGTTTTGTCTTCATGGAAGTTAATGAAATCCTATGGGCTTCATACTTGTGATTCCAGACACTTCAGTTTAGAAACCACGATTCTGGCTGTGTTGTAAATGCAAACTATTGTGATTTATAAAATTAATTATAGCTAAGCAACTTACAGTATCGCTTAATTCAACATGTAAATCTGAACACTGACCTCAATAATAATGCTACTATTCTCTCGAATGTGTCTTTTGTTACATTTTGTTACATATTTTGTTACATATTCCATAGTTTTATTATTTCCTGAGAAAAATTGGTTTTCCGCAAGTTGTATAATCAAGCTTCTGGGTTGTTTGTTTTATTGCTGCTTTTTCTATATTAGGAAAGAGGGAAAATAAGTTTTCCCCTTTTGCACATATTTCTTTTCTCTCAAACCAGGCTAGAGACCAAGCAATCCAGCTGAAGAATCCTTATGGCATTTTCTTGTTTGTCTTTAGTCTGCTGGTTAATTTGGAAAAGTTAAAAAAGTTAAAATTTCTCAACAAACTTTGGAATTGCTTCCATATGTTAAATGTCTCCCTTATTTCCATTGCCCCATCCTTTTCCAGTGCTTAAGCTGAGGACACCCATATTCTCTAGGGCCCCACAAATTACGTAGCTATAACTAGCATGATCAAAGTCAAGGCTGATGGAACTTGAAGCAACATCTCATGTGCCATGTGTTCTCCTCTACTGTTTTATTAATCTTCCGACATATACTAGCAAAGGCAGGCATTTGAGATACAAAAATTAAGTTTAAAAAAAGTTTTTAAAAAGTAAATTAAAAACCAATGGATGTCTGAAGTGACAAATGATAACACATGTATCATGAGTTTCATCAGGCATCGTGCTACATTTCTGTCTGCGAATTGTGTGATGATATCATGATGCACATGTCAAGATTGGAACATCATCGCCGTCTGTTAGAGATGCCACTAAAAAGATATATTCTTGTGGCTAATTATTGTTCAGATAATAATCATTTGGTGTTTCATAATAATCTTCCAGGAACACTTATTGTGAGACTAGAAGCTGAATTGAAAATATTACTTGCTGAAAGAAGATCATTTTCAATGTACAGTAACTGAATTTCAACATGCCTGGGATAAACATATATCCATCCTAAGATAAAATACACGAAACAGTATAAGGGCAGACTAGATGGACCATGAGGTCTTTTTCTGCCGTCAGGCTTCTGTGTTTCTATGTTTCATCATCACAATAGATTTTCCAAACAATAACATAAATAGTGTACAATTCATACAACTGAACATACAGCATATGAATTACAATTATGTAACAACAATAATAGTACTTAGCAATATTTATATTCCTAGTGGTTTACAGCCCTTTCTAAGCTGTTTACAGAATTAACATATTGCCCCCAATAATCTGGTTCCTCATTTTGCTGACCTTGGAAGGATTGAAGGCTGAGTCAACTTTGAGCCAATTCAGTAGGCTGAGTCAACTTTGAGCCAATTCAGTAGAATTAGCCTGTAGTACTACATTCTAACTACTGTGCCACTGCAGTTCTTAGTAATAAAGTAATGTAAAAATAATGATTCAATGGAAATGGAGTCAATGGAAATAGATACCTCTCTTGAAAAGAAATAATATTAAGATTCTCTTAGAAAACAGATAAATGAAAATATGAAGAAGAATAACATTTTGACAACAGGTAACAGACCCTTACACCCTCTATTCATTGCAGTGGGTCAGGCTTCCTGATGTATATCTCAAAATTTATAGATATTCATATCTTCCACTAGTTAAAATACTCCCTCTGTTTTCTGGGATGAATTCTTGTCCTACTGTAGCTACAATTCAACACTGTGACCAGCTGTGCTAAAGAGAGCCCATTGCAGATGAATGACAAGCTGATCACATCGGGAATGTTATTTGCATTTGGGTCAGAAGTAATAGTTTGTTGGGTTCCAAGGTGAGCAGGTCTGCCATTAAATTGCACAACTGTGTTTCTATGACTGATTTTTGAATAATGCAACTAAAATGTATTTTGTCATTCCACTAGCAAGCAACATCTCTAAAAACAATTTTAACAGGTATTTAGTTCTATTAGTTCTATTAGTTAGCTGTGGCAATAAAAGCAATTACTATACAAGATAGTATCTGTATCTCAGGGTATCTGTATCTCAAGGTCCTTAATGCTTCCTTTGGAATCTCCTTATCTCATTTATCTTTTCTTCCTTTCATATATGATTTCCTATACTTTTATATCTTTTCTTATTTCCTTTTCTTTATTTATATTACTACATGTCTATTCTCTTCAATGTGTATTATGTATTGGACTAACTAACTAACTAACTAACTAACTAAATAAATAAATAAATAAATAAATAAATAAAATATATATAAATAAATAAATAAAATAGAATAACATAAACAATAATAAAATAAATAAAATAATAAAATAAATAAATAAGCTTGCAGACATTTTATTACTAAATAATGCACTTATTATGGTACTTATTTTGGAATGAAACATAATATCATTGCGAATATGTGGTGTAGTTTCTTGTCATTTGCAGACACAAAGAACATCAGAGCATATTGTAACAAATGGAGAGAGAAAAAATTCTAGCTTTTCCCACATAATAATTTTGCATAGTTTATTACTTCAGTTTATGATTTCTAGGCAATTCTTTATCTGTTTTTCTGCCCTGATCAAACTTTTTAATCAGTTCTGGAAATCTACACAAAAGCAACTGAAAAGATAGGAAACAGATTAGGAATTGGTTAAAGCTACTTTAAATTATAAATAAATATAGTTTGTCAACAAGGCTTCCTCTTATTTTTATGTAAATGGTTAAAACAAGCCTTGCCTTTAGTATAATATAAAAATACAACTACTTGTACATAGGTGACTACTGATCACATAGACATATGTGTAATGAAGTGCTACCAAAACTTTTACTACCACACTGTGGGCATGGCTTATGCAGGACACCCTGCATTTTCTTTCAACATCTTTCAGTGCAAATTGGGTGCTATGGGGTGGAGCTCCATTTTCGCTACCCCACTGCGTTTCCCCCCATCTGGGCAGTAGCCCACCCATGCATATGTGCACATACATATGTAGGAAGCAACTCAGAGTTCAGAGTTTTCTGCTTCAACCACCGTGTCTGGAATTCAAAGTAATAAGCATAGCCAGTGCATGGAAAGAAAGAGTTAAACTTTTCTGCATATCTTTGTTTCAATCTAGCTCTTAGTGGATATGATTGATGATTATCTATCAAGTTGGTGTTGACTCTTAGGAATCCTATAGAGAGATTTTCTCCAGGAATGTCTATCCTCAAACTGGTCCTTCAACTCTTTTTAATAAACACAATAGCAGCTCTATTTTCTGCCAATATCAAAAAACGTTTTAATGGTTCTTACCATGAAGTCTGGATACCAGTCTTCAACTGGAAAACTTCACTGATGTGGTGGAAGTTTTACCAAGATGAAACTGCTTATTTTATAGAAATTGCTTCCTGAAATGATATTAAAGTTAAAGTTTAATTTAACACCAAAAAAAGTTTCTCCTCCATAAATCCTCCCTACATGGGCCTACATGTTATTAATTATCAGCACACAATAAACATTGAAAACAGCAATTATAATCTATTTCTGTCAAAAAGGAACAATATAGAGACTTTCTTTTCAAATAAATCAAAAGAAACCTAGCACCAAGACCTATTTTTTAAAATGTAGCTGATTCATCCCTTAAGTAAGTTCTACTATACAGTGATCCCTCGATTATCGCGAGGGTTCCGTTCCAAGACCCCTCGCGATAATCGATTTTTCGCAATGTAGGGTTGTGGAAGTAAAAACACCATCTGCGCATGCGCGCCCTTTTTTCATGGCCGCGCATGCGCAGATGGTGGAGGTGGGGAGCGACGAAAGTGCGGAAGCCGACAGATTGCTTTGAATGTCGGCTGCCCCCGCCCCCCCAGCACCCGCTCGCCCGCCCTTCACCGCTCGCCCGCCCTTCGCCTGGCCACCCGCCGTTCACTCGCTGCTCGCCCGGCCACCCGGGTTCGGCTGCGACCTTTTAAAACAGCCGCGCCGCTTCCCAGCTGACTCCCGAAGCCAAACGCGGAAGTGGTTTTTTTTTTAATTAATATTTTTTTAAAAATCGCGATATAGCGTTTCGCGAAGATCGAGATCGCGAAACTCGAGGGATCACTGTATTCACAAAGTCTGTCCAATCTAAGCAAATAATCAAATTATAGCTATTGTCTCATTTTCCTTTGGTGAAATGGGAGATATGAAACTTCAGATTTTACCGCACTATGGCCCCAGATTGAATTGGATGGGTGGCCTCTGAGTTAAATTGGGCTATCTTCTGAATTCAAGGTAAATTTTCTGAATAGTGAACATCTTTAATTGGCCATGAATATAAGTAAAGGTGGTGTTTCTTTCCATGCACAATGGTGATTATGTGCATTGAACAAAGAGACAGTAATTATTTCAGATGAAATAGTATAAACACTTTTTTGTCTAAGCACATTTTTTTCTACTTAACACATAGTTCCAGGAATTCTGGAACCTGTTTTTAGGTGGTCAGATGAATTCCAGTAGAACTGAAGTTCATAAATAGGATAACTAGGAGAATGTGCTTTGTTCTTTTAGGTAAAAAAAAATCAATTCCTTTAAAAGTGGGGTTTTCAACCATGTGCTGTGGGCTGCAAGTGGCCCTGGGCAGCTAGTAATGTGGTCCTATAAGATTATAATTTTTAAACTTATACTGTGATTTATATACATTAATTATATTCTATATGCAGCCCAAGACAATTCCTCTTCACTTAATGCAGCCCAGGCAAGCCAAAAGGATAGGCACCCATTCTTTAAAATAAATAAAGGTGGTAGGCTAGATTGAGAAGTTGGAGCATCTTGAAAGAAGTCAGAACACTGCCCTGAACAAGCCCTGAGTACCAAGTCTAAATCAATCAATCAATCAATCAATCAATCAATCAACAATGTAGGTAGTCCTCGACTTACGATTACAACCAAGCCCAAAATTTATGCTGGTTAGCAGATGACCATTTATAGGTGGTCCTTGACTTACCACCACAACTGAGCACAAAACTTCTGTTAAGCGAGACAATTGCTAATTGAGTTTTGTTCCATTTTACAACCTGCAATTGTTCCGTTAGTAACAGTGTTGTTAAGCGAATATGGTTTCCCCATCGGCTTTGCTTGTCAGAAGGTTGCACAAGGTTATCGGGTAAGCCCTGTCATATAGACCAACCACTGAGATAAGCGTGTTTAATGTAAATCACGTGAAGCTGCAACGATCCTAGGTGTGAAAAAATGGCCATAGAAACATAGAAGATTGAGAGGGAGAAAAAAGACCTCATGGTCCATCTAGTTTGCCTTTATACTATTTTCTGTATTTTATCTTAGGATGGATAGATGTTTATCCCAGGCATGTTTAAATTCAGTTACTGTGGATTGACCAACCACGTCTGCTGGAAGTTTGATCCAAGCATCTACTCCTCTTTCAGTAAAAGTAATATTTTCTCACGTTGCTTCTGATCTTTCCCCCAACTAACTTCAGATTGTGTCCCCTTGTTCTTGGGTTCACTTTCCTATTAAAAACACTTCCCTCCTGAACTTTATTGAAACTTTTAACATATTTTGATCATGTCCCCCCTTTCCTTTCTGTCCTCCAGACTATACAAATTGGATTCATTAAGTCTTTCCTGATAAGTTTTATGCTTAAGACCTTCCATCATTTTTGTAGTCCGTCTTTGGACCCATTCAATTTTATCAAGATCTTTTTGTAGCTGAGGTCTCCAGAACTGAACATTAATTAATTAATTAATATTTAATTATTAACATTCCAAATGTGGTGTTGCCATATGTCCTTTTTTTTCAGCACCATGGTAATTTGTTGTTGTGAACCGCTCCGAGTCTCCAGAATGGGGCGGCATACAAATGTAGTAAGTAAGTAAGTAAGTAAGTAAGTAAGTAAGTAAGTAAGTAAGTAAGTAAGTAAGTAAGTAAAGTAAGTAAGTAAGTAAGTAAGTAAGTAAGTAAGTAAGTAAGTAAGTAAGTAAGTAAGTAAGTAAGTAAGTAAGTAAGTAAGTAAGTAAGTAAGTAAGTAAGTAAGTAAGTAAAAAAAGAAAGAACGGTCAGTAAACGAAAGGTTGTAAGTCGAGGACTATCGGTCCCTGGCAGACCTAGCTAGGTAAGGGCTCCTCAGCGCTATTCAGGCACCAGAGACAAATACCTGAGGCAGCCACCGGGGCTGGGGGGGGGCAGCCCACCGACACTCCCTTCCCGCCGCCCATTTTCTGCAAGGAAGCGAAGGGCGCTTGGACTCGCCGGGGCGACGGCGGTGAGGGGAGAGGACTGGGCCGAGCCCAGAGCGGCAGGAGGCGCAGCGCCGGAGGAGGGGCGAACGGCGTATACACAGACAACGCCCCCTCCCCTTTTCTCATCCTTTTGGCAAACGGCGTCGCGGGACTTTCTCGGGTTGCGTGTGTGGTGTGTTTTTTCCCCCTCCCTTTTCCCTCGGCTGCTTTTCGGCTGCTTCTCGCTTCTTCCCCGATGAGCAGCGCGGGAGACGTTCAGGGGGGCCGCCGCTGAGGGGGAAAAGAGAGGCAAGTCCCCAGATCTTCTGCAGAGTATGCGCTCGGGCAGCGGCAGGTAAATTCCCACTTTGGAGGAGCGGATGCGGCGTTCAAGCGGGGTCAGGTTTGCACAGCCAGCGGGACACAGGCGCGCGCGTGAGGGAAGGCGCGCGAAAGGAGGGGAATCCCGCTGCAGCTGACCACCCCCTCCCCCCTCCGTTATTCCAAAGTCAGGGCGTCTCGGCGAGTACACTTGGAGGGGGCTTAACTTTTAGACTTAAGACTAACTTTAATTGTCCCGTTGAATGCGCGCTAATGTGCATTGAAATGAAATTTCATCGCGCGCTTCTGAGTGACCACCTTGCGCCACGGCCTTAACATCCGCGGAGTTTACGTCCAAGTAGGAGAGGAAAGCCTTACTTTGCACGCGCTCAGAGACACCTCTGGGTTTTGCTTCCTGGCGCTAAAGGAAAACAGTTTATAGCATTTTAGCATTAGCATTTAGACTTATATACCGCTTCACAGTCCTCTCTAAGCGGTTTACAGAGAGTAAACATATTTCCCCCAACAATCTGGATCCTCATTTTACCGATCTTGGAAGGATGGATGGCTGAGGCAACCTTGAGCCTAACTGAGATTCGATCTGCCAAACTTCTGGCAGCCTGTGATCAGCAGAAGTAGTTTGCAGTCCTGCACTCTAACCACTGCACCACCGAGGCTCCTACTTTAACAGAGTGCCCCTTTGACAAGTTCTAATGAAGTGCTGTATTGTTTCTTCTTTTTCTTCATGTGTCTTGGGCTGCTTCTAATTCTTGTTTCCACTTGTTAATCGCTCAGAAATCAGCTTTCTTTTCTATGCATCTTGCCGTCATCTCTTCCTGGAAGGTTGCGTCCTGTTTCTGGAACTTGGGCAAGCAGCCACTGGCACATTGTTGGCCATGCTCAGTTGCTTTCCATGAACAGGGGGACTGGTCTCTTCCTCCAGTTCTTTGGTGGCTTTCCCCCTTAAACTCCTTAAGTTCTTGGACAGCTCAAAGAAGCTCAACCATAGATCCTTTGTTTGCCCCTCCTCCAATTGTGCTCTAATTCCCATCAAACTAAACATCTTTTTGGGGTTGATTGTTGGGACCTGTAGTGTAAAAACATCAGGCCAACTCTGGATTAAATGAGTCCCATTGCCATAGACTGCTCAGCTAGGGAGAGAAGCATTCATTCAAAAAGATTACTAGCCCAGAATCATATACGGTGATCCCTCATTTTTCGCGGGGGATGCCACCCGTGAAAAACGAATTTCCATGAAGTAGAGGAAATATTTTTTTTAAATGTATTTAACGAGTATTTGGACTTTTAAAACCCACCCTTTGCATTAAACAGCCATTCTATAATGTTTCTCTGCTGGAACTACATGTGATACCCTACCAGTTTCTTTAATAGAGTACAGTAGTACTGTAGAAGAATTTTATGAATTTTTAATGGATTTAAAATTTTTAATGGATTTAAGCCCCCTTTGAAAACCCGGGAAAATCCGTGAAAGATGAACCGCGAAGTAGCGAGAGATTACTGTACATTTATTCCTAAAAGGAACAAACCTTATAGTAAGAGTTATAAACTAGTTAGAGATTCAAATGCTGGCTTCTCTGATCTATAAATAAATAATCCATAAATAAAATAATCAGAAAATGCTACAGTTTTGTCTTTGCAGGCTGATTTTGCTAGTGATGCTTTAAAGGGCAATAAAGTACAGTAATTGATGGTCCCATCATAATTAAGGAAGACTTTTGGAAATTTCAAATATAGGCTGGGTATTTAAAGATTAGGGTATAATAAAGCCTCATGCGACAGAGATTACCTTGGGGGTTCTCCCTCCATTTTATACATATTTCTGGAGTACCTGTATATGCTGAACCAATGAACTATTTCCTTCCTCATAGCTGCAGGGCAGGGAGGTGGTAGCTTGGCTGGAGTTCACCAGGATAGGAACTGTTTTAGTAACTTGGGGGCAAGAGGAAATTACACTTTCCTTGGGACCAAAAAGAGCTCAGAAATAACTATTATTGAGGAAAGTTCCGTAGACAAGAACAATGAATTCAAACTGGATTTTTAGTCTAGAACATTTATTGCTGATACGTGGTGCACGAGAAGAGGCAGTTATGGTTTGGTCAGCAAGCTACGGTATGATAAGTTAACCAATGGCTTAGCATATTGTGTGAATTTAGCCTCAGCATCATAGATTATGTTGTTTTACATTGTTTTGAACTATACTTCAGCAAGGTCTCAGTTTCCCCACCTAATTCTAATTGTGCTACCTGTAAGACATGGCTGGTTTGTAGTTTGCATCAAAGTGTAATCTGGTTGCCTTATTTTTATTTTACTATGAAGTATGAACAAATAGGGAGGACATCAGTGTAGGGGAGATTAGTCACTTTCCAATGACTTCATTTGCTCTTTGGATCCTATACAATTTATGAATTCATATTTTTCTATGCACATGTAGAAACTTGCATAATTAATTTTTAGTGCAAAACTCCCAACTCAACTACAAGATGCTTTATATGCATAAAAGTATACATATATTGAATACCTATTTATCTAACAAAGCAAGTATTGCATGCATACTCTATTGCATTTATAACCTGTTATAGCAAGCACTGTGGCTACAAATTGCACTTTGAGGGCCAATTGGAAGAAGTTAAAGAGTTGGAGAGCTTCGCCAATCAGAGGTTTCCACTCCTCTTTTAAAGAGGGCAAAAGACATTCTGCTATGTTTCATTGGGATAATCTAGAAAAATGGAGGGAACAGCCACAGGCTGCAAACTGTTTACTATTTGCTGTTTTCTTAATTACTGTATTCAATAGTAATTTCTCTGTTTTCCTGAAGCTGCTAGGGGGAAAATATGAGAAAATGTACATATACATTTAATTACCTGATTTACAGATTGTGCTACCAATTCCACCACTCCTATTAAAACCCTGAGCTTGTTCTAGAATAGTAGGAAAGGGAGAATGCTCTTGTGCTCCTGTGAATTCCCCCGTTTAACCCAAAGATGTGCATAATTACAAAAAGGCAGTAGAAACTCCAGAAGGCAGATAATGCAAAGATCTCTAAGTGGTTAGGAAGTTTACATTATGAAAGTCACTGTGCATTACCACTGCGCTCTAAATTAGCCATTGCATTGGTAGCCTTTTACTGGATTAAATTTCTTCCTATTTCATCCTTAGTTGTAATCATCATTCCCTTCTATCATATTTCAGCTATGTTTTCATTGGAGTAGTGTGATTACAGACACAATCCAGCTCTTTCTATTTCCCCGTCTGCAATACAGGAGATCTAGATACTCAATGCAACTGGTATAAAAGCTGTTGGCATAGCCAGGAAAGTTGCTATGTAATTCTAATGGCCACCATTATTCATTAGATGTAATAGTGTTACCTTACCACAAGTTATACCTGGTTTGCATTTCTGATTTCTGTGAGATAGAGTGGTACTGTTAACTGGACTAATTTAGGTTCTATAAAAGGAACTACTGCACAGACAATTAATAGTTTCATTAATTGTTAATAGTTAATATTTCATTAGTTAATAGTTAATAAATCATTACTAGTTAAGGGGCATGCATAAGCGCACCATTGTGCCTACCGTCCCTGTCCTATTGTCTTCTTTTGTTACTTTTTATCATTACTTATTTAATGTTTAATTTGTACAAATTATCACCCTATAATTGTTTGACAAATAAATAAAATAAAATAAATAAAAATAAATAAAATTTACTGTTCATTTGTCCAGTTCATTTGCCAAAAGATTATCTACTTCTCCCTGCTTTATAATAGTTCTATTATCATGTAAAGTGGACTGCTGCATAGAGGGACTGAAAAGAAAAAAAACATGACAATAGGATGGAGGCATTGTCTATTAGTACAACAGAGATGTTTCTTAGAATCTCCTCTTTCCACCTAACATCCCTCCATGCTGCAGTCGTTTGGGAGAGCTTGTTATAAAAGGAAAGCCAGAATAGAAATTTTTGTCTGACCCTTCCAGGTTTTATATAATCTATTTTATTTAATCTTCATTTTTAAAAAACAAGGTTGATTTGGACAGATTTTTTAAACCAGCAAATAAAGAATGCTGTACTGCAGGCTACTTCTGCTGAACTGCCTGCAGCCAGCAGTTTGGCAGATCAAATCTCAGTAGGCTCAAAGTTGACTCAGCCTTCCATCCTTCCCAGGTGGGTAAAATGAGGACCCAGATTGTTGGGGGCAATATGCTGACTCTGTAAACCGCTTAGAGAGGGCTGTAAAAGCAGTATATAAAGTCTAAGGGCTATTGCTAGTACTATCTTAGAACAGTAAGTAGAAATGGCATTGGTTGATGATCTCTAGGAAGAGCAGGACGGATGATCTCTTCATAATCTCTTGGTGGCCTTCAATACTATCAACCAAGCTATCTGACATCCTTTTGGGTTGGCTGCAGGGTTTAGGGCTGGATAGCATAGCTTTGTGCTGGTTTGGCTCTTTTCTCCAAAACCCACAATTTAAAAAAAAAAATTTTTTTTTAAATTTATCCAAAAATGTTTTTAAAAAGATGGCGGCATCCACGGATTGGCACCAACAGTACCGGATCTGTCTTGTCATCATGATGTCACCAGCTGCTTTCTACCAGTTCGGGTGAATGGGTCCGAACCAGGAGGAATCCATCTCTAAATGGGCTCTACCTTGGAGGTTCTTCTGGACTCATGACTCCTGCTCAATGAGCAGTTGCCAATCATAGCTAGCTAGATATTTATGTATGTATGTATGTATGTATGTATGTATGTATGTATGTATGTACGTACATACGTACGTACGTATGTACGTACTTACGTACTTACTTACATACTTACTTATTTATTAGATTTGTATGCCGCCCTCTCCGAAGACTCAGGGCGGCTAACAACAGTAAAGAAAACAATGTAACAAATCTAATATTAAAAAATAATCTAAAAAAAACCTATTTAAAGAACCAATCATACAAACAAGCATACCATGTATAAATTCTATAAGCCTAGGGGGAAGGGGAAAAAATTCAATTCCCCCATGCCTGACGACAGAGGTGGGTTTTAAGGAGCTTGCGAATGGCAAGGAGGGTGGGGGCAACTCTGATATCTGGGGGGAGCTGGTTCCAGAGGGTCGGGGCCGCCACAGAGAAGGCTCTTCTCCTGGGTCCCGCCAAATGACATTGTTTGAGAGATAATGCCACCTGAAAAATCCAGCTAGAGCCTGGACTTAAATTATAAGAATGATGAATACTTAAGTGTCCTATATTATTATTATTATTATTATTATTATTATTATTATTATTATTTATTAGATTTGTATGCCGCCCCTCTCCATAGACTCGGGGCAGCTCACAATAATAATAAAACAGTATATAATAAACAAATCTAATATTTAAAAAGTATCTAAAAACCCCATTAATTTAAAACCATTCAACGCAAGCATACCATACATAAAACTATATAAGCCAGGCAGAGGTGAGTTTTAAAAAGTTTACGAAAGGGAAGGAGGGTGGGGGCAATCCTAATCTCGAGGGGGAGCTGGTTCCAGAGGGTCAGGGCCGCCACAGAGAAGGCTCTTCCCCTGGGTCCCACCAAACGACATTTTTTAGTGGACGGGACCCAGAGAAGGCCAACTCTGTGGGACCTAACTGGTTGCTGGGATTCGTGCGGCAGAAGGTGGTCTCAGAGATATTCTGGTCTGATGCCATGACCAACACATAGCAGTGATGGCGAACCTTTTTTCCCTTGGTGCCAAAAGTACACGCACACACATTATTGTGTGCACATGCATGCCCACATGTATGATTCAATGCACCCCAACCCCGCTCATGCATGCACAACCTCCCCCGTTCCCCCACTTCCTGACTTCCAGTAGGGTTTGTTTTTTGCCCAAAGGCTTCTCTGGAGCCTGCAGAGAGTGAAAACGCCCTCCCAGAGCCTCCGCATGAGCCCAAAATAGGCTGGAGCATGCATGCGCACTGGAGCTGTGCTAGGGCAATGGCTCCCGTGCTGACATATATGATTCTACGTACCACCTGTGACATTCTTGCCATAGGTTCACCATTATGTAGTATAGCATATATTCATAGTATAAAACCAGTAGTGTATATTTAAATGTTCGGCACTATTAGTATATATTTAAATGATCAGCACTATTTATTTTATAGAAGTTTCAAATCTTTCCATTTCAGTGGAATGCAGTCCATTTATGGAAAAATTGATGAAACCAAGCCAATATTTTTGCATAATTTCTTTTTTTTTTCCCAAGGAGAAATTCCTTTTTGTTGTTTTTTTTAAGAAAGGAGATCATTACAAAAAGAAAATATGTATGTGGTATGATCTAAACACTAAGTACCTAGATGATTAAGGTGAAAGTTTGTTTCCAGTAGGATGAAGTTCTTCCCTTTTCATTTAATCATCTGGTTTGGCCCATAATAAAGCCGTGTGTAAGTGATAGTTCTGGGTTCACCCATTATGCTAAACAATGATTTGTTTAACCATGGGTATGTTTTGTCAGTTAAGACTTTAATCTTGTATAATACAAGCCAGTGGTGGGTTGCTCCTGGTTCAGACTGATTCTTAGAACCAGTGGTGGGAGGCTTTGCCCACCCACCCAGGTCACTTCTGTGCAGGCTCAGAATCATCATCATCATCATTATTATTATTATTATTATTATTATTATTATTATTATTATTATTTATTAGATTTGTATGCCGCCCCTCTTCGAAGACTCGGGGCGGCTCACAACAGTAATACAAAAACAATATAACAGTGAGACAAATCTAATATTAAAATAAAACATATCTAAAACCCCAATAATTTAAAAACCATACAACACATACATACCAAACATAAAATATAAAAGCCTGGGGGAGGATGTCTCAGTTCCCCCATGCCTGGCGAGGTGGGTCTTGAGTAATTTGCGAAAGACAAGGAGGGTGGGGGCTGTTCTAATCTCTGGGGGGAGTTGATTCCAGAGGGCCGGGACCACCACAGAGAAGGCTCTTCCCCTGGGGTCCGCCAAACGACATTGTTTGGTCGATGGGACCCGGAGAAGGCCAACTCTGTGGGACCTTATCGGCTGCTGGGATTCGTGCGGTAGAAGGCGGTTCCGGATGTATTCTGGTCCAATGCCATGTAGGGCTTTAAAGGTCATTACCAACATTGAAACCAACACTGAAATCATGCACAAGTGCAGATCCAAACCGGTGGCAAAGTAACTCAGAACCCACCACTGATACAAGCGGAGTGTTTAACCTCCTGCTCCTTTCCTTATTCTATCTGAGGAAAGATGCCAGTATGTTAACAGTGATTTATTCAATAAGCTATGGACTGGAATGGCAGTATGTATGAAATAGATTATAGTAACCTGATTTAAACATTGTTTATAAACCAAAATGGCAGGTTCACACGTGTGTTAAGCCTAGTCTTTTTTTAAAAAATCATATGATTTAGTACTGCATATAAAGCCAATCACCATGGCTAGATTTACACACTTATATCTGGAGCTTCCAAATTAATTGATCCAAAATAATCAAGTATCATTTATTACGTACACCTGTGGATATGTGCTTCTATCAATAATAAATGAAGATGTCTAAATGCGTTAAGAATTCAAAAATTGAAAATTCCAAACTGAAGTGATCTGATTGATTAACATTAATGCATGGATGGGAAGATTTTTTAAAATCATTGTTTGAATTTCATTCTTGTCTTGATTTTGCAGTGCAGTTCTCAATTAGCTATGCATTTAAAGGGGAAATTTTGAATGAAATATATTCAGACTTGTACAGTGGTACCTCTACTTACAAACTTAATTTCGTTCTGTGACCAGGTTCTTAAGAAGTATAGTTTGTAAGAAGAAGCAATTTTTCCCATAGGAATCAATGTAAAAGCAAATAATGTGTGCAATTCGGGAAACCACAGGGAGGGTGGAGGCCCTGTTTCCTCCCAGGAGATTCCTAGAGAGGCCCCACAGAGGCTTCTCCCCGCCTTTTCCAGTCCTATTTCCTCCCAGGAGATTCCTAGAGAGGCCCCACGGAGGCTTCTCCCTGCCTTTTCTAGCCCTATTTCCTCCCAGGAGATTCCTAGAGAGACCCTACTGAAGCTTCTCCCCGCCTTTTCCGGTCACAGTTACAGAGGTTCGAGTTTGTAAGTGGAAAATGGTTCTTGAGAAGAGGCAAAAAAATCTTGAACACCTGGTTCTTATCTAGAAAAGTCCGTAAATAGAAGCATTTGTAGGTAGAGTATTCCTGTATTCCATTTTTTAACTGCTTGATTTTTCCTATTAATAAACACACTGCACTCAGGTCTTTGCAACTATCATCTCCTGTAAGAAGATGAGATTGGATAACCAATTGTCTGAAATGTGTAGGGCTTTCTGACTAAGTAGGTGGTTGGACTAGAAGACCTCCAAGGTCCCTTCCAACTCAGGTATTATTCTATTCCTCTCTGGCCATGGTTAAGCAGATGACATAAAATTATAGGAAGTCTATTTCTAGAGAAACAAGGAAATATGAAAGGAGCATCCCCCTTTGCCACTTATCTGGGGTCCTGGCTTGGAGACTGTTCTGTTGGGCTCTCTAGTAGACTTCTCCCAAAAATTCACAGGTACAAATTTCAGACACACACACATTTGAAAATTCAAAACAAGGTTCTTTATAATGAAAAGTCACTTAAACTAAGCCCTCTTTTGGAATAGCAAAGAGCACTTGTCTCCAAACAAATTGGTAATTTGTACAAGTCCCTCATCAGTTCTGTGATACTTAGCTTGCAGCTGTGAGGCAATTCACAGTCCTTCTTCTTTCACAAAGTGAAACACACTTTGCTCTGGTTTAGTTTCAAAGCAGGGAAAAATCAGCACACAAAAGGTCAAAGTCAGCAAGGCAGGCACGAAACACAAGGATCAGATAATCCTTCACAATGGCCAAACCCACAGGCTGCTACTTATAGCAGTCTCACTATTTACCACAGCCCCACCCAACCACAGGTGGCCTCATTTTCTTTGATAATAATCTCTCAGTTGTTGTTGCCTATGCATTGCTCTCCACATGCGTGGCTGTATCATTAACTCTTGTTCTGAATCCAAGGAGGAGCTGGATAATTGATCTCCTTCTGAGCTGTCTGCCACACTCTCCTCCTCCCTGTCACTCATGTCTTCTTGGTCAGAGGAGCCTTCATCAGCAGATTCCACCGGGGGGAAAACAGGCCTGCAGCATGTGGATGTCTCCCCCACATGCACAGTCCTTGGGGCAGGAGCTGGGCCAGAGCTAACCACAACAGAGACTAGGACAGTACTGCTCGTGATAAACCTGTTCAGCTCTTGTATTCCCAGTCTGAAGAATTGAACATCTCTTCCATCTCTTCTTCTTTGTTTCAGACTCCCACCATGAGAAGCAAAATGTTGTTCCTCGCAGCAGTTCATGCGGTATTCTTTGCTTCCATACAAGTCGTGGCTCAAAAAAGGGAGAGAGGTGAGTCATTGTTAATTTAAGTCTGCATGGCAGCCCTATAGATGTGAGGGGCCCAACCTCTGTCTTTTCCCCCTCCATTCAGCCACTGTATTGGCTGGAGAAAGGATAGCAGGAAACTCAGGAAAGCGAAGAGGTAAAGCTGTTCCTCTGTTAGAGAAGGACCCTGGAGAGAAAGATTTGTAAAAACACCACTTGAAATCTTGGAGAGCTTCACCGAGCACCATATGGTATGATTTTATTCTAGCGCACCTGGTGTAATAGGAGAGGAAGGATTAAATACTGGAGTTCATTTGGAAGTCTCCAGAAACTACAGGGGGATGAGAGCTCATGTGTGACGTTGAACATGGCCAGATTTACTTTTCACAATATTCTGTATTTGAAAGCACTTTCATAGAGTAGGTTTTTTGAAAAAAATTACAAAACAGACCTGGTACACAATTCTTAATTATAGTTTCATAACAGCTGTGCAATAGGAGGAAGGAACGTCTATTTTTTTCTTCCCCGTGTTACCAATTTTCTAGTCATTTAATACTAATAACTGCTTTGACTGTGCACTTGGGGAGTAATTTAAGCAGTTGTGGGCCGCTGCTGGTTCAGACTGTTTCGGGCAAACTGGTAGTTCCGATGATCAGCTGGCTCCGCCCACCTGCCCCTGCTCTATCCTGTCCTATACAGTGTTCCCTTGATTTCCGCGGAGGATGCGTTCCAAGACCGCCCGCGAAAGTCGAATTTCCGCAAAGTAGAGATGCGCAAGTAAATACACCATTTTTGGCTATGAACAGTATCACAAGCCTTCCCTTAACACTTTAAAACCCTAAATTACCATTTCCCATTCCCTTAACAGCCATTTACTCACCATTATTACTGGTACTCACCATTGAATTAGGCACTTAGTGATCCTGATATTTATAAACATAATTATTTATTAACAATAATTTTTTTTGGTTATTTATTTGCAAAAATTATTAGTTTGACGATGGCATATGATGTCATTGGATGGGAAAAACCGTGGTATAGGAAAAAAACCGCAAAGTATTTTTTTATTAATATTTTTTGAAAAACCGTGGTATAGGCTATTCGCGAAGTTCGAACCCACGAAAATTGAGGGAACACTGTACAGTATTTCCTTTTTTCTGGTTCATCTGAGTTACACAGCAAAGCTGATTTCTGCACCTCACTGTTCTATTTACTCGGGCTTCCCTAGAAGGCAAGCAGTTGAGCTTCAAATTGCTGTATTTTGAATGCTGAGTGTAAGTGTGTTAGGTGTGCATGTACACAAAGCACACAATCACCAAATTGGTTGTTAAACCGGTTACAGCCCACCACTGAATTTAGGGGCAAGAAACCTCTGTCCCTGCAGCTAATTTCAGAAGCCCCATAAAAGTTTTCCTCCCTTCCCTGCGACCTGCTTCTTAGAAGAGAGAACAGAGGGTGTGTGAGAAAGAGTCCCCGTTCACACCTACTTTTAACTGTAGGAAATGTCTCCTCAAGAGATTTTATCTGAAGGGGTGCAGCTTTCAATAGGAAAAAGTTATAAACTACTGGAGTGGGGACTCTGAAAGAATTGAAAATTGTGTTATCGGTGTTAAAGATGGTTTTAAAATGATTTTGATTTGCTAAGGCTTTGTCATGACTCATTACTTCCAAACTGAATCGTTATATAAAGTACCGTTGACAAACTGTATATAGCGCTGTCTGTCTGTTTGCTCTTGTTGGTAGTATGCAAGAGAAATAAGTCCATAACTTGATTTATTTTTCCTCCTTTTGAAAACTGAACTCCTGTAACTTTGCTGAAATATTTATTTATCTGCTGTAATAAAAATATTTCTTTTTTAAAAAATAATGAACAAATAAAACAAGACATACAGATAAACTTTCAAATATAAAAGAAACACAAAAGCTTAATATGTTACAATTCTATTTTCATCTATTCATTCTTTTTCTTAGACGTTATAACATTCAATTCTTTTTTCTTTTCTATCCAACTATATATTTTCCCCCAAACTGTGTAGTAGTCTTTATTTTGTTTATTCTGTAATTCGTATGTTCATTTGCTTAATTTAGCACAATCTAGCATTTTCCTAATCACCATTACTCCATTTGGTATATTTTCCTTTTTCCAAGTTTGTGCAAACACCAACCTTGCTGATGTTAATATATGCGTTATCAAATAGTAATCTTCCTTACTATGCTGTCCCATGATTGTTTTAAAGCCAGACCCACACCTGACCATAGCAACTATCAATAGGAGGAAGCATAATATTTGTTTACAAATTATGTCTTCCAGACATTTTGTTTCTCTGTCTGTCTGTCTGCCTACCTACCAACCTACCTCTTCATTTATATCCCAATTTTAATATTTTTACGGAGGAATAATTCAAGGTGGCGACTATACCCAATACCCCTTCCTCCTCCTATTTTCCTCTCAACAACCACTGTGGATGGTGAGTTGGGCTGAGAGAGAATGACTGGCCCAAGTTCACCCAGCTGGCTTTCATGACTAAAATGGGATCTAAATTCATGGTCCCCAGCTTTGTAATCTGGTGCCTTAACCATTGGACCAGTGATGGAGTCCATTGTTCTGTTTATTGTAGTCTGAAGCTTTCAGGGAAGCTTGCTGAAGCCCCGAAGTGCGAAAAACAGCATGACGGGCAAACCATGTCTATTTTTCTGAACTTCCAGTTTGCCCATTGGGCTGTTTTTCGCACCCTGGGGCTTCGGGAAGCTTTTTTGAAGCCTCCGAGGGGCGAAACAGCCTTTCCCAAGGCATGTACGCTGGAGCTGACATAGAGCAATGCCTCATGGGTCCTCCATAGTTTCGCCATCACGGCACTAGACCAAACTGACTGTCACATTAAGAAATAAAACCTCAGAAATAAAAGATTCCATTCCTTGATTTTGATTCTGCCGTACCTTTTGAAAGAAAGGAATAAAAAGTTTATTGTAGTCTGTCTGTTTCAGATTGCAGTTTCCTTTCTGAGTCTCCCTTTTTAGCTCAGATTCTGTGGTCCAAAATACAGATCGTTTCAATATACAGCTGTTTGTTTAGCAACAGTTTAAGCAGCACTGAAAAAGTGGCTTAACACCGGTCCTTGTGTGACAGTTGCAACTTCTCCACAGTCATACAATCAAAATTTGAGCGCTTGGCAAGTGGGTTGTATTTACAACAGTTGCAACATTGCAACTGTGATTGCCATTTTTGACTTTTCCAGCAGTTTCCAATAAGCAAAGTTGATGAGGGAAGACAACTTTACCTAACAACCACACTCAATTCGCTTAATGATTCACTTAGCCATGGCAAAAAAAAAAGTTTGTAAAATCAGGGACAACTCATTTAACAACTGCCTTGCTTAGGGATGAAAATTCTGGCCTCAATTGTGGTTGTAAGTCAAGAAATATATGTACAGTAGTCTTTTCACATTAGTTATTAAGACAAGACTTTTTCTACTTCTATAATTGTGTAATGACTTTAATGGTTAAATTATGGACTTGATATATGATGTACAGTGGTACCTCTACTTACGAACTTAATTTGTTCCAGGTTCTTAAGTAAAAAAGTTTGCAAGAAGAAGCAATTTTTCCCATAGGAATCAATGTAAAAGCAAATAATGCGTGCGATTGGAAAAACCACAGGGAGGGTGGAGGCCCTGTTTTCTCCCAGGAGATTCCTAGAGAGGCCCCACAAAGGCTTCTCCCCACCTTTTCCAGCCCTGTTTCCTCCCAGGAGATTCCTAGAGAGGCTCCACGGAGGCTTCTCTCTGGCTTTTCCGGTTACAGTTTCGGAGGGTCGGGTTTGTAATTGGAAAATGGTTCTTGAGAAGAGGCAAAAAAATCTTGAACACCGGCTCTTATCTAGAAAAGTTTGTAAGTAGAGACATTCTTAGGTAGAGGTACCACTGTATCTCATATATATATTGTAGACCTTTTTTCTAGGAATGCTTCAGCCTGGCTCTGTGGGACTAAAGCCTCGAGCTAGTATATAACTGTGTGCAGACCAAGCCCAGCTCTTGCTGTTCCTTTGGCTTGCAATATAAATGCATGGAGGGATCCACTGATGAAGGTAAGCCTTCTGACCAGTTGATTTGTCTTGCAGTGGTCTGCACCAATGTGTACCTGGCTGACATTGCATTCCTGGTAGATGGATCCTCTAGCATTGGCAGGGGAAATTTCCGGATGATCCGATCCTTCATGGAAGGCCTGGTTGTTCCTTTCATCAACGTGGTGGGTGCGAACGGGGTACGTTACGCAGCTGTGCAGTACAGTGACGACCCCAGGTGAGTCCTAGTCTTCCTGCTTTTTATGCTATTTACTTTAGACAAATTGTTGAAGAACAGCTGTGTTACTGATTTGGATAATTAAATGGGACTGCTCTATACCAATGTTTCCCAACCTTGACAACTTGAAGATATCTGGACTTCAACTTCCAGAATTCCCCAGCCAGCATTCGCTGGCTGTGGCATTCTGGGAGTTGAGGTCCAAATATCAAGTTGCCAAGGTTGGGAAACACTCTTGTACACTATAGTCCCAAGACTAAATGCTGGGGTCAGTCAGTCAGATTGCCTTTGAGACCACCTTCTGCTGCACAAATCCCAGCGACCGATTAGATCCCACAGAGTTGGCCTTCTCCGGGTCCCATCAACGAAACAATGTCGTTTGGCGGGACCCAGGGGAAGAGCCTTCTCTGTGGCGGCCCCGGCCCTCTGGAATCAACTCCTCCCGGAGATTAGGATTGCCCCCATCCTCCTTGCCTTCTGCAAACTCTTGAAAACCCACCTATGTCGCCAGGCATGGGGAAATTGATTCCCCCGGCTGTCCCGTTTTATGCATGGTCTATTGAGTTGTGTGATTGTTTTTAATAAAGGTTTTTTAATATGTTTTGTTTTAATATTGGATTTGTAGACTGTATTGTTTGTTGGAAGCCGCTCCGAGTCCTCGGAGAGGGGCGGCGTACAAATCTAATAAATAATAATAATAATAATAATAATAATAATAATAATAATAATAATAATAATGTAGAGTTCTTTAAGTCTCCTAGATGGCCACAGTATGATCTTCAGGGATCTTCAGTGGATTAGATAGCCTGCCTTCCCCCAGACTGGTACCATGCCGTCTGAGAGTTGAACACAGTGCACCCTAAAAGATACTGGTCTGGGGAAGACTGAGATGTCAAATCCCAAAATTATTTAGCTAGTTTCACTTGCAATTGAAACTCTGTTTACTTCTAACCATCTAGAATAACAAGTTGGAAGGGACCTTGTGGGTGTTCTAATCCAACCTCAGGCAGGAAATGCTATGCCATTTTAGACAAAAGGTTGTCTAATTTCTTCTTAAAAACCTCCAGTGTTGGACCACTCACAACTTCTAAAGTGATTAATATCTGTCAGGAAATTTATCCTTAGTCTAGATTGCTTCTCTCCTTGATTAGTTTCCTTCCATTGCTTTTTTTTGTCCAGCCCTCAGGTGCTTTGGAGAATAGGTTGACTCCCTCTTCTTTGTAGCAGCCTGAGATATTGAAACACTGCTATTCTATCGCCCATGGTCCTTCTTTTCATTAAACTATACCCAATTCCAGCAACTGTTCTTTATATGTTTTAACCTCCAGTCCCTTATCCCCTATTCCTAACGGGTGAACTGCATAGCCGCCCTGCAGTTCTCAAGGGAAAGAAAAAGATTTATCCCCTTTCTTTATTTGCAGAATAAATCTATTTGATTGGAGGATGTGCATTGAGTAACTTTGTTTGTCTTTAGGGTGAACATGAATCTCAAGGGTAAGTACAAGCACATACTCTTGAGATTCATGTTCGCTCTAAAGACAAACAAAACTGCATTCATGACGTAACTGCCTCTTACTTGTTAGACGAGCCAAGTACTCTATTCATAACATTGAAAGGTTCTCAAAAAGTCTCACTGAGATTGATTAAAAAAAAACACCTACTACTTGATGACAAAAATTGGGAATAGAATAGAATAGGAATAGAATAGGAATAGAATAGGAATAGAATAGAATAGAATAGAATTCTTTATTGGACAAGTGTGATTGGACACACAAGGAATTTGTCTTTGGTGCATATGCTCTCAGTGTACATTTTTAAAAAAGATACATTTGTCAAGAATAATGAGGTACAACACTTAATGATTGTCATAGGATACAAATAAGCAATCAGAAAACAATCAATATAAATCGTAGAGCAATATTGTGGCAAATAAAGCCCTACATGGCTTAGGTCCAGACTAGTTATGGGACAATCTCCTGCCTCATGTATCCCAGCGGCTGGTCAGATCCCATAGAGTTGGCCTTTTCCAGGTCTGTCAGCAAAAGCAACGTTGGCTGCCGGGCCTGAGGGAAGGGCCTTCTCTGTGGCAGCTCCAGTCCTTTAGAATCAACTTCCTCCAGAGATCTGCACTGCCTCCACCCGCCTAGCCTTTTGAAAGGTTTTAAAAACATATTTATTTATTTATTTATTTATTTATTTATTTATTTATTTATTTATTTATTTATTTATTTATTTATTTATTAGATTTGTATGCCGCCCTTCTCCATAGACTCGGGGCGGCTCACAACAATAATAAACAATATATGACAAATCTAATATTAAAGTAACTAAAAACCCCTTATTAAAAAGCAAAACATCCACACAAACATACCATGCATAAATTGTATAGGCCTGGGGGAAGGGAATATCTCAATTCCCCCATGCCTGATGTCAGAGGTGGGTTTTAAGGAGCTTACGAAAGGCAAGGAGGGTGGGGGCAATTCTGATCTGTGATATTGGATGAACTGGATGAATGGTTGTAATATTTGGGATTTTAGGTTGGGGTTTTTATGGTCGGGGTTTAATAATTTTTTATTTGTATATGTTTTACCTTGTACGCTGCCCTGAGTCCGCAGGAGAAGGGCAGCTTAGAAATTTAAATAAATAAATAAATACATACATACATACTTATATACATACGTACATCTTCTCAGCTGATGGACTTTCAAGCAATAGTGTGGTTTCTGCTTTTGCTTCTGCTTAATTACTTTAAATTTTGATTACTTTGTTTTGATTCCAGGACTGAGTTCAAATTCTCGGACTTTTTCAATGGAACGGGAGTGATCCAGGCTGTGCAAGGGATAGCCTTCAAGGGCGGGAATACTCGCACAGGAGCAGGCATGCGTTACGTAGCAGATAACTTATTTGGGGCCAATAATCTCCGTCCTAACGTTCCAAAGGTACTATGAAAACTTTTTCTGCCCCAACAGAAAGAGAAGGGAATGGCCAGAGAGTCCTGGGCGGAATCTTACAGGTTTTGACAATTCCGACAGCCATTTTTAGTCTCTTATAATATTGAAAAATCATGTTTGCCAGTAGAAGTATGATCTGTTGCTCCATGAATGCTGAATGAATGTAGCACTTAAATCTCAACCCGATAAGTGACATTTAATATACTGTTAATGGGCCAATACTGCATTGGCTGCCGATTGGTTTCCAGATACAATTCAAAGTGTTGGTAATGATCAATAAAGCCCTACATGGCATTGGGGTAGAGTACTTGCAGGACCACCTTTTGCCATATGAGTCCCAGCGACTGGTCAGCCCCACAGAGTTGGCCTTCTCCAGGTCCCATCAACTAGACAGTGTTGCTTGGTGGGGCCTAGGGGTAGAGCCTTCTCGGGGGGGGGGGGTTCCCTTTGGAATCAGCTCCCCTCTCAGAGATTCGCATTGCCCCCACCCTCCTTGCTTTCTGTAAGAGTCTTAAGACTCATTTATGCCACCAGGCTTGGAGCAATTAAACCTTAGCCCCCTGGCCGTCGAATGTTACATATGATTGTTGTTCGAATGGGTATGATTGATTTTTAATATAATTAAGGATTTTAGAGTAATTACTTAGTTTTAATTAATTGGATTTAGATTACTGTATTTTATTGTTTCTTTTTATATGTTGTAAGCCGCCCCAAGTCCTCAGAGAGAGGCAGCATATAAATCCAATAAATAAAATAAAGTAAAGTAAAATAAATAAAATAATAAAATAAAATAAATAAAATAAATAAAATAAATAAAATAAATAAAATAAATAAAATAAATAAAATAAATAAAATAAATAAAATAAATAAAATAAATAAAATAAATAAAATAAATAAAATAAATAAAATAAATAAAATAAATAAAATAAATAAAATAAATAAAATAAATAAAATAAATAAAATAAATAAAATAAATAAAATAAATAAAATAAATAAAATAAAATAAATAAAATAAATAAAATAAATAAAATAAATAAAATAATAAAATAATAAAATAATAAAATAAAATAAAATAAAATAATAAAATAAAATAAAACTCTTCCTGGTGTTCTGAAATAAGGTTTTAGGTTCCCAGAAATGTGTTTGGCAGTGCTGACCTTTATTTTTGCTTCAGCCATCTAACTGCAGGTGGTCAGGCTGAGCATACACTGAGCTGTTCTTCAAAAAGAATTGATCTTAATTCTTTGTTTGGGCATTTGTGTGATGTAGTACCGCATTTCCCCTTCCCCCTTAGATCTGTATTCTCATTACTGATGGAAAGTCTCAGGATGAGGTTGAGCAGACGGCCTTAAGACTGAAGAATCTAGGCATTAAAGTCTTTGCAGTGGGTAAGTGATCTTGCAGTGCATGGGGGATATCAAATAAGGACAAATTTAATGGGACTTTCTCCCTCTGCACCAGCCACTACTTCTCATCACCTTCCCCCTTGTTGTTAACCGTTTGCTGAAAGAAAAACATATTGGATGGGTGGTACGCGAAATGCACCTACCAGTTCTTACTTGCCAGTTTAGGGCTAGGTAAGATTGAGAACATTGCAAGCATGGGATGGGCCCTCTAAGGTTTATTAATCCTGGAATCACTCCCCTCTTAAATCAGATTACAGTACCTTTTGAAATTACAAGGGTTAAATCAGACTTTGCTTATGCCTCCAATAAGCCTGGGGAAGTCTGCACTTGCAAATTGAGAATTCAGTTGTACAATTATAATGCAACACTCAGACTAATTGTTACAGAAAGCAATTGTTTATAGTGCATTGTTCTTGATGCACGGAGATATATTTTTCCAGATTGGAATTATAATTTTTTTAAAATTAAATCCCTGATTCCCTCCTCCAATGCAAGTGAAGAGGGTCAAAAGTAAAGGTGAATATATCAATTTCAGTTATACAGAAAGCACAAATATTATTTTTGGCATGAGAAATCCCTAAAACGTCAATGCTTTTATGAGTTTTATTGAGTTCAATGCTGAACTCAAAAGCCACAAAAATGTACAGGCTTCCAAAACCTCCACATTTCTTCATCAAGCAAGATATTCATCTCGCCACCCTGATTATGATTTTAATATTTTTAATAATGCCTATTTTCCACTTTCTTTTTAATGTATTGCCCACTGAAAATATCTCAAAGGGCAGGGCAAGAAAATTACATGCATTTTTGGCATCTTCCTAAAAAAAGCATAGTCCTAATATAAATTTCAGATTAGAAATGCTTGTGTATAGTATATGTGTGGAAGCATATTTTTCTTAGAAAACCATAGAAGAGTCCCAGAGCTCCCCAAGCATTTTTTGAAGGAGGACAAAATGCCTCCCCAGAGAGCTTGGAGCAACCATTGCTGTTTTCCATCCAGTTTCTGTGCCTGAAATTTAGCATATTTGGATTAAAAGCCACTGGGACAAGAACAAAGTGGTCTCAATTGATCTTTAGGGCAATAGGCTGGAGTTTTTCTCAGCCCTATCTAAAGATGTTGGGTACCGAAGTGCATGCAAAAAATATACCCTTCCAGGGAACTCAGATTATAGTATATAGAGTATAGTATACAGTGATCCCTCGATTATCGCGAGGGTTCCGTTCCAAGACCCCTCGCGATAATCGATTTTTCGCGATATAGCGGTGCGGAAGTAAAAACACCATCTGCGCATGCGCGCCCTTTTTTCCATGGCCGTGCATGCGCAGATGGTGGAGCGATGACAGTTCGGAGGCTGGCAATGGTTGTTTTTCATGCCGGCCACCCCCCCCCCCAGCGCCTCCGGGCTCCACGCCGCTACCCCCCGCCCGCCCGATTCGCCCCTCTCACCGGCTTTCTTGGGGCCCGAGTCCTCCTTCAGCAGCGTTTGTGGCAACGGCCCTCGGCTTTTACAATGCCCGCCTCCTTCCCTCCCTCCCTCCTTCCCCTCCCTCTCCTCCCTTCCTTCCCTCCCTCCTTCCCCTCCCTCCTTCCCTCCTTCCTTCCCTTCTCTCCTTCCCTCCCTCCTTCCCTCCCTCCCTCCTTCCCTCCTTCCTTCCCTCCCTCCTTCCCTCCCTCCCTCCTTCCCTCCCTCCTTCCTTCCTCCTTCCCTCCTTCCCTCCTCCTTCTCTTCCTTCCCTCCTTCCATCCCTCCTTCCTTTCTTCCCTCCCTCCTTTCCTCCCTCCTTCCTTCCTCCCTCCTCTTCCTTCCCTCCTTCCCTCCTTCCATCCCTCCCTCTCCTTCCTTCCTTCCCTCCCTCCTTCCCTCCCCTCCTCTCCATTTCCTCCTTCCCCTTCCTCCTTCCTTCCCTCCTCCTTCCCTCCCTCCCTTCCTTCCTTCTCCTCCCTCCCTCCTTCCTTCCCTTCTCTCCTTCCCTCCCTCCCTCCTTCCCTTCTCTCCTTCCCTCCCTCCTTCCTTCCCTCCTTCCTTCCCTTCTCTCCTTTCCTCCTTCCTTCCCTCCTTCCTTCCTTTCGTAAAAAGCACTTAAACAATGACAGAATAAAAACCCCCCAGCCCCTCACCTGTGTTTGAATTTCATTCACTCAGTCATTCATTCATTCTTCTGTATGCCACTCAGTCCCCAACACTTTCAACCCACATTTCCCATCCCCTTAATGTACTGTACATGTACCTCTACCTGTACCTGTACTGTACACATTGAATAACACACTTAGTCATCCTGATAGAAATAATAACAATATTTATTTACATTTTTACCTTTGGGGGGGGGGGGGGTTAGCATAACTAGGATAAATCGGGATCTTCTTCTATCACCATGTCTACAATGACGCTGCAGGTGATGGTGTGACAGACCTCGTGGTTTTTGTGACAAACATAGTTATGGGCAGTTGTTGGCGCATTTTCTTTTTCTTGGCTAACATGGCTCTGTATGGTGCAAAGGTGTTGTCAAGGGAGCCCTTAAATTGTATAGAAGCGAGTCATGTTGGGATCCCAAAGTTCCACCATGCGTTGTACATTTGCAGCAGCTCTGTTCAGTTCTGCAAGCCGCTCAAGCGTTAGGCCAACATCTTCTTCTTCCTCAGCTTCTTCAGCTTCCTCTTCCTCATCTTCTTCACTCGCTGACCTGGTCAGCTCCTCCAGATCTCTGTCTGTCAGCGGTAGGCCATGCTCATCAAGCAAACCATTGACTTCCTCTGGTGTCATGTCAACGAAGCCTTCTCCACCCAGTGCCTGTGCCAGCTTCACAGAGTTCTGGACTGCAGCATCTTGAATTTCTTCAGGAGCAAATCCCCTGTAATCATGTACCACTTCTGGCCACAATTTCCTCCAGCAGGCATTCATTGTCTGTGACTTCATATCCATTAAGGCATTCTGAATGTTCTTCAGACAAGATGCAATTGTGTACTGACGCCAGTAGCCCTTCAATGTGAAGTTTTCATCAGCATCCCATTGCTTCCACGACTTGAATGAAAGCATACAGTCTTCCTTCTCTTCCTTCCCTCCTTCCTCCTTCCCTCCCTCCTTCCTTCCTTCCCTCCCTCCTTCCTTCCATCCCTCCTTCCTTCCCTCCTTCCTTCCATCCCTCCTCCCTCCTTCCATCCCTCCTTCCCTCCTTCCTTCCATCCCTCCCTCCCTCCTTCCATCCCTCCTTCCTCCCTCCTTCCATCCCTCCCTCCCTCCTTCCCTCCTTCCTTCCATCCCTCCCTCCTTCCATCCCTCCTTCCTTCCTTCCCTCCTTCCTTCCATCCCTCCCTCCTTCATCCCTCCTTCCTTCCTTCCCTCCCTCCTTCCTTCCCTCCTCCTCCTTCCATCCTCCCTCCTTCCGTCTTCCTTCCATCCCCTCCCTCCTTCCATCCCTCCCTCCTTCCTTCCCTCCTTCCTTCATCCCTCCCTCCCTCCTTCCATCCCTCCCTCCCTCCTTCCTCCTTCCTTCCATCCCTCCTCCCCTCCTTCCATCCATCCCTCCCTCCTTCCCTCCTTCCTTCTATCCCTCCCTCCTTCCATCCATCCTCCTTCCTTCCCTCCTTCCTTCCTTCCCTCCCTCCTTCCATCCCTCCCTCCTTCCCTCCTTCCTTCCATCCCTCCCTCCTTCCATCCCTCCCTCCCTCCTTCCTCCTTCCTTCCATCCCTCCCTCCTTCCATCCCTCCCTCCCTCCTTCCCTCCTTCCTTCCATCCCTCCCCTCCTTCATCCCTCCCTCCCTCCTTCCCTCCTTCCTTCCATCCCGCCCTCCTTCCTTCCATCCCTCCCTCCTTCCTTCCCTCCTTCCTTCCTTCCCTCCCTCCTTCCTTCCCTCCTTCCTTAAAAAACACTTAAATTGTAATGACAGAATTAAAAAACCCAGCCCTCACCTGGTTTCCCTCATCTGCATCGCCTCCTTCTGTGTCTGCAAGACGGTTGTACAGTTTGCTGCGCCTTGGTTCGTATGGTGTTCGTATCCAAAGCAATGCTCTTTTTGCGGCAGTCTTGTACCCACACGGACAAAGCAGCTTTCATCTTCATAAGGCGTTTGTTTCTAGGCGTCACCATTCTTTTTGCCAGCCTTGTTGAATGTTATCAGAGAAGTTTGCCTTATCTTCTTTTCGTCTTTCCGAATGTATCGCACAGTCGATTCGTTGATCCCATAATGCCGACCAACATCTACATTAGAACGTCCCGCTTTCAGCATGTCCAAAAGTTTAATCTTCTCCTTAATTGTCAGCATCTTCCTGCTCTTTTTAGCGTCGCCGCCTCCCACTCCGCATGCAATGTTTAGGAGCCATCTTCCAAGAAGTTCTTCACAAGTTCCAACAGCTCCAACAAAAGCAACTCCAACAAACAGCTCCAACAAACAGCTCCAAAAGTTCCAAAAGTTTTCAAAGCAAAGCACGCTGAGCAAACAACACTGATTGGCGAGATTTCTGTCCATCAGCATTGTCGGGCGAAATGTTTGCAATGACAACGCTGATTGGCTGAAATTTTGCTGTATCACCGTTGCCGGGCAAACTTATTGCAATGGCAAAGCTGATTGGCCGAGATTTCGGCCAACCAGCAATGGTAGACGTCAGTTTGGTGATGACGCGTGACGTCATCGAGGCAGGAAAAACCGCGCACGCGCACGTATTTTTAATTTATTATTTTTTGAAAAATCGCGATATAGCGTTTCGCGAAGATCGAGATCGCGAAACTCGAGGGATCACTGTATACTTAATTCATTCTGTGTATTATATAGAGTACAGTATAGTATTCCGTGACCTTAAGTAGAAAAGTTTGTAAGAAGAAGCAATTTTTCCTATAGGAATCAATGTAAAAGCAAATAATGCGTGCGATTGGGAAACCACAGGGAAGGTGGAGGCCCTGTTTTCCTCCCAGGAGATTCCTAGAGAGGCCCCACGGTGGCTTCTCCCCACCTTTTCCGGTTACAGTTTCCTCCCAGGAGATTCTAGAGAGGCCCCACAGCAGCTTCTCCCTGCCTTTTCCGGTTACAGTTTCAGAGGCTCGGGTTTGTAAGTGGAAAATGGTTGTTGAGAAGAGGCAAAAAAATCTTGAACATCCGGTTCTTGTAAGTAGAGGCGTTCTTAGGTAGAGGTACCACTATGTTTCCAATTTACAAGGGTTAAATCAGCTTTGTAGCTTCAGGAGGCCTCCATATGTTTTGGTTTAAGGTTCCCATATTTTTTCCCTTTTACCAGTTTCTCAATCACAATTTAAATAGTAGCAAAATTTATCTGTGTGATCAAAGCCTGATTTATTCTGAGTGTTTCTTCCAGTGTGAAAAAGGTTGACTACTGTAAGAATATAGCAGTTGTTTAAAGGAGGTTTGGAGCTGAAGAAGGATGCTTCTTTTCTCTTTCCTTCCCCAGGGTATCAAAAATGCAGACCGGAAGGAGCTTGACCGAGTGGCTTCCACACCCACGGAAGACTATTCCTTCTACGTTACTGATTTTAAAATCCTGGCATCCCTCCTGCCACTGGTGTCACAAAAGGTGTGTGCCAGCACAGGAGGCATCCTCCAGACAATAGGTAAGTATTATTATTATATTATTTATTTATTAGATTTGTATGCCGACCCTCTCCAGAAGACTCGGAGCGGCTCACAACAACAATACACAATACAAATCCAATGATTAAAAACAGAACAGTTAAAACTCTTAATTTAAAAACAATCATACAACCCAAACAAACCATACATAAAATTGGACGGCCGAGGGGAATCATTTCCCCATGCCTGGTGACATAGGTGGGTTTTTAGGAGTTACGAAAGGCAAGGAGGGTGGGGGCTGTCCTTTTCCCAGGGGGCAGTTGATTCCAGAGGGTCGGGCCATCAAAGAGAAGGCTCTTCCCCTGGGGACCCGCCAGACGGCATTGTTTTGTCGACAGTACCCGGAGAAGGCCAACTCTGTGGGACCTAATCAGTTGCTGGGATTCGTGTAGTAGAAGGCGGTCCCGGAGATATTCTGGTCCGATGCCATGAAGGGCTTTATAGGGTCATAACCAACACTTTGAATTGTGACCGGAAACTGATCGGCAACCAATGCAGAGTGCAGAGTGTTGATGTGACATGGGCATATCTGGGAAAGCCCATGATTGCTCTCGCAACTCTGGCCCTGGACTCAGGTTGCTGCTGCTCAACGCCAGGTCGGTGGTAAATAAAGCTCTCCCTCATCCGGGACCTGATCCTGGATGAGGAGGCCAGACCTGGCTTGTATTACTGAAACCTGGCTGGGCCCGGAGGGAGGTGTTCCCCTCTCTGAAATTTGCCCAGCCGGGTTTCAGATATGGCATCAACCTCGACCCCAGGGAAGGGGGGGAGGAGTGGCTATTGTTGCCAGGGAGAGCCTTTGCCTGCGTAGACTCATTGCTCCGGAAATTGCGGGTTGCGAGTCTCTCTTGATGAGGTTGGACTTAGGGGTTCAGGTGGGCTTATTTCTCACGTACCTGCCTCCCAGCTGCGTGTCAAAAGCCCTGCCTGTGCTACTCGAGGAAGTAGCCGGGTTGGCGGTGGAGTTCCCCGGACTTATTGTCCTGGGGGACTTCAATCTGCCGTCACTCGGCGAAACCTCTGGGTTGGCACAGGAGTTCATGGCCACCATGACAGCCATGGACCCTGACTCAAGTAGTTCAGGGTCCGACTCACGAGGGAGGACACGCACCTGACATGGTAGTTCCTTTCTGAGCAACTGAGTAATGGTCTGAGACTAAGGGGCTTAGATGCGTTGCCTTTGTCATGGTCAGACCATTTCCTACTACGGCTTGACTTCCTGGCTCCAATCCTTCCCCGCAGGAGGCGGAACCAATTAAGATGTTCCGCCCCAGACGCCTGATGGACCCTGAGGGCTTTCAGACGGCGCTTGGGGTTATACCAGAGGCACTTGTCCACAGTTCGGCAGAGTCTCTTGCGGAGGCCTGGAACAAGGCCGCAGCGGAGGCTCTTGACCGGATTGCGCCTTTGCGACCTCTCCGAGGCGCTAGACCCCGTAGAGCTCCATAGGTTCAACGAGGAGCTCCGGGAGTTGAAACGCCAGAAGAGACGTCTAGAGAAGCGATGGAGGAAGAGTAGGTCTGAATCCGACCGAACACTTGTAAGAGCTTTTATTAAGACTTACAAAGTGGCGCTCAAGGCGGCAAGATGCGCGTACCATGCCGCCTTGATTGCATCAGCGGAATCCCGCCCGGCGCCGCTCTGTTTAGGGTGACCCGCTCCCTTCTTAATCAGGGGGGAGTTGGGGAGCCCTTACAGAGTAGTGCCGAGGACTTAAACACGTTTTTCGCTGATAAAGTCGCTCGGATCCGAGCCGACCTCGACTTCCAATTGTAAAACAGAGTCGACTGACAACGAGTCAGTCGAGGTGACTGGGGCACGTACTTGTCCACCTGTCTGGGAAGAGTTTGATCTGGTGACACCTGATGAAGTGGACAAGGCCATTGGAGCTGTGAGTTCTGCCACCTGTTTACTGGATCCGTGTCCCTCCTGGTTGGTTTCGGCAGCAGGGAGGTGACACGGAGCTGGGCCCAGGAGATTACCAACGCTTCCTTGGGGAGGGGAGTTTTTCATCACTCTATAAAGAAGCGCTTGTGCGCCCCCTCCTCAAGAAGCCCTCCTGGACAGGCAGCCGTACTTAACAACTATCGTCCAGTCTCCAACCTTCCCTTTATGGGAAGGTTGTCGAGAAAGGTGGTGGCACTCCAGCTCCAGCGGTCCTTGGAAGAAGCCGAGTATCTAGGTCCCCGGCAGTCGGTTTCAGGCCCGGTTACAGCACGGAAACCGCTTTGGTCGCGTTGATGGATGATCTCTGGCGGGCCCGGGACAGGGGTTTATCCTCTGTCCTGGTGCTCCTTGACCTCTCAGCGGCTTTCGATACCATCGACCATGGTATCCTTCTGCACCGGCTGGAGGGGCTGGGGGGTGGGAGGCACTGTTCTTCAGTGGTTCTCCTCCTACCTCTCTGGCCGGTCGCAGTCGGTGTTAGTGGGGGGCCAGAGGTCGACTCCTAGGTTTCTCCCTTGTGGGTTGCCTCAGGGGTCGGTCCTCTCCCCCCTGCTATTCAACATCTACATGAAACCGCTGGGCGAGATCATCCAAGGACATGGGGTGAGGTATCATCAATATGCGGATGATACCACAGCTTTACATCTCCACCCCATGCCCAGTCAACGAAGCGGTGGAAGTGATGTGCCGGTGCCTGGAGGGCTGTTGGGGCCTGGATGGGTGTCAACAGACTCAAGCTCAACCCGGATAAGACGGAGTGGCTGTGGGTTCTGCCTCCCAAGGACAATCCCATCTGTCCGTCCATCACACTGGGGGGGGAATTGTTGACCCCCTCAGAGAGGGTCCGCATTGGGCGTCCTCCTCGATCCACAGCTCACATTAGAACAACATCTTTCAGCTGTGGCGAGGGGGGCGTTTGCCCAGGTTCGCCTGGTGCACCAGTTGCGGCCCTATCTGGACCGGGACTCATTGCTCACAGTCACTCATGCCCTCATCACCTCGAGGTTCGACTACTGTAATGCTCTCTACATGGGGCTACCTTTGAAAAGTGTTCGGAAACTTCAGATCGTGCAAAATGCAGCTGCGAGAGCAGTCATGGGCCTACCTAGGTATGCCCATGTTTCACCATCACTCCGCAGTCTGCATTGGCTGCCGATCAATTTCCGGTCACAATTCAAAGTGTTGGGTTATGACCTTTAAAGCCCTTCATGGCATTGGACCCAGAATATCTCCGAGACCGCCTCCTGCCGCACGAATCCCAGCGACCGATTAGGTCCCACAGAGTGGGCCTTCTCCGGGTCCCGTCAACTAAACAATGTCGGTTGGCGGGCCCCAGGGGAAGAGCCTTCTCTGTGGCGGCCCCGGCCTCTGGAACCAACTCCCCCCGGAGATTAGAACTGCCCCTACTCTTCCTGCCTTCCGTAAACTCCTTAAAACCCACCTTTGCCGTCAGGCATGGGGGAACTGAAACATCTCCCCCTGGGCACGTTTAATTTATGCATGGTATGTCTGTGTGTATGACTGTTAGTATATGGGTTTTTTAAATATTTAAATATTTTAAATCTGTCTGATTGCTTATGATTTGTTTTACATGTTGTGAGCCGCCCCGAGTCTTCGGAGAGGGGCGCATACAAAATCTAAGTAATAAATAAATAAATAAATAAATAAATTCTGCACGATCTGAAGTTTCCGAACACTCTTCAAAGGTAGCCCCATGTAGAGCGCGTAAAGGTAAAGGATTTGGGGGACTTCGGTGTTTAGGTTTAATGTGCTGTAGAACTTGTCAGAACTTTCCTTTCAGTGACATCTGAATGTTGTTCTTCTCTTCTCTCCACGGAAACAATATGGAGGAAGCTGAGGTCAGGGCCACTGATGTCCTCATTTTTGTTGATTTGACTTGGCCCAGCAAATGGAGAGCGATCCATCCTTCCATTGCAGGCCCCAGTCCCTACTGATGTCAACGCTGTCATTCTTCACTTGATAGCCCCTTTCAGTTTTTCTGAAATGCTTAGCCTTTCCTTTCCAAGTCCACAACTGTCTGTAATGGTTTTTCTTTCCCAAGGTGCCTACAATGGTCCTTTCCAACCTGGCTTTTGTAGAACAAGGAACAGACATGCTAAGGATCCGTTGGACAGCAGCCGGTGGTCCTGTAATTGGGTATAAAATTCAGTATGTACCTTTGACTGGCCTGGGGCAACAAATCATGTCAGAAAGGCAGGAGGTGAGTACTTCTCACGGTGCAGTCCTCATGCTTTCTCCAAAGTAAATTTAGCCATGTTCAGCTATAAAGGAGGGCAGATACCTTTTGAATTGTCCTATTTTTCTTCCGAGAGCACATTAGTCAACCCAATCTGGGATTCATACAGCCATTTTCTAGAAGTGAACCTTCTGGAATAGGAAGTGGTTTATTTTATTTTATTTTATTATTTTATTTTATTTATTTTATTTTATTATTTTATTATTTTATTATTTTATTATTTTATTTTATTTTATTTTATTTTATTTTAGATATAACAGTGTTTATATACAGTACATGATACTAGTAAGAGACAAACATTAGGACAGGGGACGGAAGACACGCTGGTGCACTTATGCACGTCCAGTTTGTGTGTTCTGGAGGTGACATTTCCCAGGGCCAAATATTATGCATACAACTAATGCAGAGGTTAAGGTCCATAACTGGTCTGAAAAAAGGTGGAGGGTACATTATCAAGGTTATGCTTTATTAAAGGCATCCCTCTCCATATTAAAACAACAACATAGACCAGCGATGGCGAACCTATGGCACTGTGCCCCAGGTAGCACACGGAGCTATATCTGCTGGCACATGAGCCAATGCCCTAGCTCAGCTTCAACGTGCATGTGTGTGCCTGCCAGCCAGCTAATTTTTGGTTCCCACAGAGGCTCTGGGAGGTTGTTTTTGGCTTCCAGGGAGCCTCTGAGGGGATGGGGGAGGACCTTTTTATCCTCCCCTGTCTCCAGGGAAACTTTTGGAGCCTGGGGAGGGTGAAACACGAGCCTACTGGATCCACCAGAAGTTGGAAAACAGGCCATTTCTGGCCCCCAGAGGACCTCTGGGAGGTGGGGAAAGTTGCTTTTGCCCTCCCCGGGTTTTGAATTATGGATGTGGGCACTTGAACATGGGCGATAGCGCGTGCGCATGGTGTTTCGGCACCCCAAGAAAGAAAGGTTCACCATCACTGACACAGACACTAACAAACTTCGTCTGTTTTCAGGCCAGCCCTTGTTTCACAATGTTCCTTTAATTGACATACATTGTTACAAATGACATAATAATATTGAATTTTTGTTTATAAAAAAGGACAAAAGGTCCAGTGTCCACCCTGCATTCTAAGGGAGTTGTCTCGTCAATTTATCTTTTTAAGAATGCAACTTGTTTCTTGAGCCAGTTACCCCATTAGATTCCTTTGACCACTGTCCAGTTCTTATTTACTTATAGTCCTTTTGGCTGTATAACAGCTGTCATTTTCTTGTGTGTGTTTGTGTGTGTATATTAGTAGTATTTGATAATAATTGGGGAGTAGTAATTTGACGGATTTAGGTGATAATGAAGCAGGGCCCTCCTTCAATCATTCTGTTATAGTGTCTGAAGTTGTTTTAAGCAATACCTCCATCTAGTAAATTGCAATTAACACTTTAGTGCAAGATTAACATTAAAATTTATAAAATTTATGCATGGTATGTCTGTATGTATGATTGGTTTCTTAAATTGGGTTTTTTCACATTACGTCTAATATTAGATTTGTTCATATTGTCTTTTTACTGTCATTAGCCGCCCCGAGTCTACAGAGAGGGGCGGCATACAAATCAAATTAGATCAAATCAATCAATCAATCAAACAAACAAACAAACAAATGTGTTACATGATTTGCAAACAATATGCGGTAAACATTAAATGAATAAAGTATTTTTCTTTTTCTTATTTGCCTAGAAGAGGAGTTTTTATTTTTATATAAAGCCCTAACACAGTTATGAAAAAATGACATTTTATTTATTCCCAGTAGAAATTAGTTTTAGTATTGTAGTGATAATTTTTTATCAGGATAGAAGTGTAGAGGTAGGAGTTAAGTACTACTTGCCCTTCTCAAGCAATTTTTCTTTCAGAAATATCAGAAATAGTAGAATGTAATTTCGTACAGATGCTATTTTCATATGAGATTAGATATGGTGGCAGTTAATGAGTGATAACAGATCCATTTTGGATACTAAACAGGTCAGTGTGGGATCTGGTGAGACAAACACTGTACTCCGTGGCTTGAAAAGTGGGACAGATTACCTGGTCACTGTTATAGCTCAGTATACCAACCGCATTGGAGAATCAGTTTCTGGCAAAGGACGGACACGTGAGTAATAAGGCCATTTTTTATATATATTGATATTCTGTAATTTATTTGAAATTTCTTGAATCATTTCCTTTAAAAATTCCTCCCAAATGATTGCAGAATTTAGTGCCTTGATATTTCTTGGGTATAAACTCCCACTTGTGCATGTTTGGGAGTCTGTGTAGTCTTCTCATGTATAATACACTGTGTGCACAATTATTAGGCAAGCTGTATTTTTGAGGATTAATTTTATGATTGAACAACTACAGTGCTCTCGGTCAATCCAAAATGTTAATAAACCTCAAACCTGAATATTTTAAAAAGTAAAAGTGAGGCTATTGCTGTCTTAGGACAATACCTTTGTGTGCACAATTATTGGGCAATTATTAGTGTGCAGAATTATTATGCAACTAAATGAAAACTTAAAATTTTCCCATCTCACTCACTTATTTTCCTCTGTTAATGTGAAAATGATAAAGAAACAACTCATAAATTTACAAATAAACATTTCTGACAATTCAAAAAAAAATACCAGTGACCAATATAGCTACCCCACTTTTCAATAACAGTCATAAGCCTTCCATGCATGGGGTCTTGTCAGTTTCTTGATCTGTTGATGATCAAAATGCTGCTTATTACTGTTGTTAGCTGCCCCGAGTCTACGGAGAGGGGCAGCATACAAATCTAATAAATAAATAAATAAATAAATTAATTAATTAATTATGTGTGCAGCAGCAACCACAGCCTTCCAGGCACTGTTCAGAGAGGTCTACTGTTTTCTTTCACTGCAAATCTCCCATTTAAGAAGGGCCCTCAAGCTCTCAGTCGGGTTTAGGTCAGGTGAGGAAGAGGGGCCTGTCATTATTCTTTCATCTTTACGGCCTTTTTCTGGCAGTGGACTACTTTGATGCTTGAGATGGAGCATTGACCTTCATGACCTTCTTGAAAAATGCAGATTTTTTCTTTTACCGCTTTTTGAAGAAAGTGTCTTCTAACAATTGGTAGTAGGTTTGGGAGTTGATTTGGGGTCCATCTTCAACCTGAAAAGTTCTAAGTATCTCATCTTCAATAATACCAGCCCATACCAGTACCTTTCCTCCATCTTGATGGCATCTAAGTTAACCTCCACCTTGCTGGCATCTGTGCCCATTACTGATCCAGCCATGAGCCTATCCATCTTGTCTATCATGGATCGCTCTAATCACATCAGTCCATAAAACTTTTGAAAAATCTGTCTTCAGATATTTCTTGGGCCAGTCTTCTCATTTTAACTTATGTATCTTGTTCAGTAGTTGTAGGATTTCAGCCTTCCTTACCTTGGCCGTGTCTCTGAGTACTGAGTACTGGAGGATAATGGGTCTCTGGTAGCTTCATGTTTGATTCTTCTCAAATCTTTGGCAGTTAAGTTGCTTCTTTTTTTCTCCTGACCCTGTTGACTATTTGCAACAAAACGTTTGATAGTTCTGTGATCACACTCCAATATCTTAGCAATTTCAAGAGTGCTGCATCCCTCCGAAATACTTTTTATAATGTTTTACTTTTTGGAGTCAGTTAAATCTTTTTTTTAAGCCCATTTTGTCTGAGGAAAAGAAGCTGCGTAATAATTATGCATACCTATTAATATTAATTAATTGAAAATGTATTGATAATATGAAAATGTATTAAATATCTTGTTATCTAATAGAAAATTGATAAATTTAATATTGTAGTCAATACCTTCCTCACTATCCCTTTTTATCTGTCCCCCTTTCTCTTTGGTTTTTTCTCTTTTGCAAATACCTTTGAAGTTGTATGTAACGTTTAAAATTTTGATTACAAGTGTATGTTATTGTGGAAAAACCTAAGAACCTTGTTAAGCATGACTAGTATAACTACAACAATGAAGACTACCAAAAAGCAAAACATAGATTCACCAATACACCAAAAGACACTAGATACTATGTTAACAAAAGACAAGTCAGTTTCGGCAACTAGCCTACAATCAATACAAGATATGATAATACAACTACAAGATACAATGCCAAAAGCACTAGAAGGTAATAGAGAAGAAGCTAAAAAACAATATGCATACTTTAATATAGGGCAGTGATGGCGAATCTATGGCACAGGTGCCACAGGTGGCACTCGGAGTCATATCTGCTGACATGTGAGTCATTCCCCTAGCTCAGCTCCACTGTGCATGTGGGTGCTGGCCAGCTGATTTTTGGTTCACCCGGAGGCTCTGGGAGGGCATTTTTGGCTTCTGGAGAGTCTCCGGGGGTGGGGGTGGGGGAGGGCATTTCTGCCTCTGGAGCCTGGGAAGCGCGAAAAACGGGCCTACAGAGCCCACCAGAGTTTGGGAAACAGGCTGTTTCAGGGCCTCCGGGGGAGAGGGCATGGGAGGTAATTTCCACCGTCCCCAGGTGATTATGGGTGTGGGCACTCGCTCATGTGCAATAACACATGCACACATGCTTTCGGCACCCGAGGAAAAACAGGTTCACCATCACTGATATAGGGTGTTGATCTCCTTAGGCCAGAGGTAGGCAAGGTTGACTCTTCTATGACTTATGGACTTTAACTCCCAGAATTCCTGAGCCAATCATGCTAGCTCAGGGATTCTGGGAGTTGAAGTCCACATGCCATAGAAGAACCAACTTTGCCCACTCTTGTCTTAGGCCACACCCTCCTCATTACACAAATACACATCACCTGATATGCTTATGCCAACCAAGATTCAAGTTTATATAGGTTGGAGGTGGAAAAATATGCATAAAAAATGAGGATATAATACTCAAAATATTCACTTGCTTAATAATTGTGCACATGGTGTATGTAGAATTTACAGTTATGTAGTTTCTGTGTATTACTACGGACCAGGATATAGCCACAGTTTTTTGATTGCAGAGACGGATTGCTGGTGAGTAAAATAAGTTGATGGCTATCTTATGGCAAGCCACTAAAAGGTCTGTTATTGTTACGAATTTATTTCTGGGGAACCTGGGTAACACAGGAGTTTAAGCTCTTTTACAATGTGGCATTGGAGTCCCAAATGGTCTCCAAGATAGGGCAGGCATGCACTCACCATCTCTTCTAGAATTTGCCTGTATTTTTCCATATGTACTCGCCTGGTACATTGTTACCAGGCATTATATTGCCTTTGAGTTTGAAGATGACTTTATTTATGCATCGTGCCAAGAAAACTGAACATATACCTCCATGTATGTCATCAAGAGTTGTGCTCTGCTCAAAAATGATTTCATATTAAAACATTCATGCATTAACTTGGGTTCTGTTCTCATCAGAGTATTTTCCTCCCATATGGCTACCTCACATTATCACAGCTAGTTCTGACCCCAAGAAACAGTATGATTTGAAACTACTGCACTGACTACAGGTCCATTTTAAGTACAGTGATACCTCGTCTTACAAACGCCTCGTCATACAAACTTTTTGAGATATAAACCCGGGGTTTAAGATTTTTTTGCCTCTTCTTATAAACTATTTTCACCTTACAAACCCACTGCTGCCGCTGGGATGCCCCACCTCCGGACTTCTGTTGCCAACGAAGCACCTGTTTTTGCGCTGCTGGGATTTCCCTTCCATGAGAAACCCCACCTCCGGACTTCCATGTTTTTGTGATGCTGCAGGGGAATCACAGCAGGGGAATCACAGCAGCGCAAAAATGGGCACATCACTGGCAACGGAAGTTCGTAGGTGGGGTTTCCAAGCAAGGGAAGCCTCAGTGAAATCGCAGGATCGCAAAAACACAGAGATCCGGAGGTGGGGTTTCGAGGACTTCGGTGTTTTTGCGATGCTGAGATTTCACTGATGCTCCCTTCACTGGGAAACCCCACCTCCGGACTTCCGTTGCCAGCGAAGCGCTCGTTTTTGAGATACTGGGATTCCCCTACTGGGATTCCCCTGCTGGGATTCCCCTGCAACATCGCAAAAACACAGACGTCCAGAGGTGGGGTTTCTCATGGAGGGGAGCCTCGGGAATCCCAGCAGTGCAAATACGGGTGCTACGGCTGGCAAAAGGGGTGAATTTTGGGCTTGCACACATTAATCGCTTTTCCATTGATTCCTATGGGAAACATTGTTTCATCTTAAAAACTTTTCACCTTAAGAAACTTGTCCCGGAACTAATTAAGTTTGTAAGACAAGGTATCACTGTATTAGTCAAAGTCCTGCAATTGATCTTTTGAGCCCTATATAGCTTTGGACCTTGTATTCAAGGATTGTCTTTTGTCACCTGTGTCTTGTCTGCACCATTTTTATAACTTTCACTATCTGAAGTCAGGAGAAAATAGCCTTTTGCCATGCTCTTTTTGCAACAGCTAAAACCTGTTCATTATCCTGTGTCAATTTTAAATGAGTCACCGGCACAACCTAACCATGCAGGTTGGGGGGTTGCAACCATTATCCTGCCAGAATGTTGGGGTTACATCTTTCATCAGTTCCAGGCATTCTTGGATCTCTAGAGGGAGCCTGGCTGGAAATGGTTCTGCCATTTTGCTCATCTGCAGAAAAAGCAATTGCTGCCAACCTGCCTTCCACTGAGGACCTGTATACTGCACGAGTCAAAAAAAGGGCGGGGAAAATATTTACTGACCCCTCACATCCTGGACACAAAGTGTTTCAACTCCTACCCTCAAAACGTCGCTACAGAGCACTGCACACCAAGACAACTAGGCACAAGAACAGTTTTTTCCCGAACGCCATCACTCTACTAAACAAATAATTCCCTCAACACTGTCAGACTTTCTACTACATCTGCACTTCTATTCTACTAGTTTTTCTCATCATTCCTTTCACCCATTTCCTCCCATGTTGACTGTATGACTGTAACTTGTTGCTTATATCCTAAGATTTTTATTAATATTGCTTCTTCATTGCTTATTTGACCCCTATGACAATCATTAAGTGTTGTACCACATGATTCTTGACAAATGTATATTTTATTTTATGTACGCTGAGAGCATATGCACCAAGACAAATTCCTTGTGTGTCCAATCACACTTGGCCAATAAAATTATACTCTATTCTATTCAGCTCATTCCACTATGAATGAAACTGACTCTACAGATTCCTATTAGTATAAGTTCCCTCGTAACACGTTGTGTCTGGAATTCAGGTGAATGTGAAGGAACCACATCGCTGATTCTTTGTTTTCCTTGCAGAGATGCTGACTGGAGTGACCAACTTTCGGGTGTTAGAAACAGGACCGTTTTTCCTCAGACTATCCTGGGCGGCTGATCCGAACGAAGCCCTTCAAGGCTACAGGCTCACTTACGTGGCAAGGGGTTAGTGCAAAACTTGACGGGTGATTTGATTTGATTTAATTTAATTTATTAGATTTGTATGCCGCCCCTGTCCAGAGACTCCGAGCGGCTCATAACAATAACAACAATGTAAACAAATCTAATACATTTAAAAAACATCTAAAACCCCGTTATTAAAACCATACAACACATACCATACATAAATAATATAAACCCAGGGGCTCAGTTTCCCCATGCCTGATGACATAGGTGCGTCTTCAGTAATTTACGAAAGGCATGGAGGATGGGGGCGGTTCTGATCTCTGAGGGGAGTTGATTCCAGAGGGCCGGGGCTGTCACAGAGAAGGCTCTTCCCCTGGGGCCTGCCAGACGACATTGTTTAGTCGATTAGACCCCGAGAAGGCCAACTCTGTGGGACCTAATCGGTCACTGTAATTTGTGCGGCAGAAGACGATTCCGAAGGTATTCTGGTCCGATGCCATGTAGGGCTTTTTAGGTCATTATCAACACTTTAAATTGTGACTGGAAACTAATCGGCAACCAATGCAGGGGTTAGAAGTGCTAACCAATGATCATTGGGGTTAGAAGTGCTAAGTTTCAGAAAGATTCTTTATTGAAAAAGCAATTAATTCAATTGCTTTCGGGGAATGCTGGAGCTGAACTGGAACAGGAAGTACATGGCTGGTGCTGCAGCTTCCCGTTAACCTCATTGGTAGTTCTCTATCTCCTGATTCACAGGGATGAGGGGAAAACCGGAATTGTCGTGTTTCTTTAGGATGCACTGGACTTGCACTCTAGCAGAAAAGTGAATCCTCCAGCAGAATGGAGCACATTGTCTGAGAAAGAGACAACCACACTACACTCCCCAGTCCTGTTGTTGTTTCTTGAGGTTTGCTCTGACTAGTCCCACGGCTTTTTTAAAAGAACAAATTGATTTGGAGAGAGGATAATTTTATCTCCAGCCCCAGCTGCCCCAAAACATCACTGTAGTTATCAAATTACCAGAATTCAGGGTTTCCTGGGCAAGACAGTCCAGGCTCGGGGAAGTGGACCCTACTGGAATATTTACCTGCGACTTGTTGTGATGTGTGCTTGTCAGAAGCTGCACCTGGAGCTGCCTCACCCCAGCCTGCAGCCATGCTGGTGCTTACAGCCTGGCAGCTCTCCCAGTGCCTCACCCAGTGTGTCTGGCCACACCTGCTGCCAAGGGAATGTATCTGCCTAGCAGAGAATTCTGGCCCTGTGGGCACCAAAATGAATGTGGATGAGATCACCACCAACTGTTGCTTTTGCTTGCTGGGGTGACTCAATCAGAAAGAAAACCCTTTTCTAATGCTGCAACCCCCAACCATAAGTCTAGCACCAATTCCCCCAACAGGCTTTAAACTGATTGGCAGCAAGGTTCCCCCCCCCCCCCCGTAAATGCCTGATTGGTTGGATTGTAAAAATATGTTCCAAGGTGCCAGAATAGATGCTTTACTTCCTAACACCATGGGAAATTTGTCTTTTCCCATGGTCTTAGGGGACCCCAATGAAACGGTCCCAACCCCCAGGTTGAGAACTACTGAGCTAGAGGTACATGTTACATGATGAGATTTGAACTGCTGACCTGCAGAACTAGCAGTCAGCTTTAGTGGCCTGCAGTACTGAAGTGGCCAGAGTGGACTAGAACTCCCAGTCTCCCAGTGACTTGATTTCTAGCCTGATTCTTTAACCACTGCATTTCTCAGAATGCTGGAATAGCTGGAAAACAAGATAGAGGAAGACTTGTTTTAAAAGGAAACACCCTCATTTATCAATAATTTTGTTTTCCTGAATTAGCCATATAGTTCAATCTTTAATTCTCAATGTTAAGAAATCAGGAATGAAGTCCCAGTAAGAATCTGAGTTTTTTTTAAGCATTTAAAAAATGCCGCCCTTCTCCTCAGATTTGGGGCAGCTTACAACATGTTAGCAATAGCACTTTTTAACAGAGCCAGCCTATTGCCCCCACAATCTGGGTCCTCATTTTATCCACCTCAGCAAGGTGGGTAAATTTTATTGTATTTTATGTTATTTTATTGTAATTGTATGTACTTTTATTGACATTCTTAAAGAACTAGCCCTATCCAGTGATCCTTTATGTTTCTCATCACCTTTTTTTAATGTACATTTCTAAAATTATCTTTGTTTTTCCTCCTAAAAGGTGACGCTGAAGCTGAAGAAGTGAATCTTGATGCCAGTTCTACTTCGTTCTTGCTCAGCAACCTTCGACCTAACACTGACTATGTGATAACATTGCACCCGATCTACCCACATCATACAATAGTGCCTGCTGTAGTTCATAGCCGAACAAGTATGTGTCACCTAAATTAAGAAAGTAGAACCTTGGTCTTTTTCAAAGATTTATTTTATTTATTTATTTGTCTGTCTGTCTGTCTGTCTGTCTGTCTGTCTGTCTGTCTGTCTGTCTATCTATCTATCTATCTATCTATCTATCTATTTTGTCCAATACACAATGAGGGTTTTAGTGGGTATATATATATATATATATATGTTTTCGTAGATTTTCATGGGTATATGTATGTAGATTGTTCTGAGTCTAGGATGGTCCCATTTCGGCCTTGTTCTGGCCTCATCAGCTAGCCACACCCTTCCTTACTGGGATTCGATCCGGTGGACTCTGCCTTGTCCACCGGATCGAATCCCAGTAAGGAAGGGTGTGGCTAGCTGATGAGGCCAGAACAAGGCCGAAATGGGACCATCCTAGTCTCCCTTAATTTTAAAAAAATTCCAGCTAAAAAAAACATTTAACACATACAGAATATAGTTGTCGGCTATAAATAAATTAACTGCCTTGAAATGGTCCTGGGTTGGGCCTAGAGGCAAAAAGGAGCTGTGACGTTCCTTCAAATATACCAGGGTGATCCAACATAAAAACACACACACACACACACATATATACACATAGTAAAATACATGATGAAGGTTATAGAGGAGATACTCATAGTAAAATATATCTATGAAAGAATAGAAAAGAAAATATAGTAATAGAACATATCAAAGAAAGAATAGAAGAAGAGATATAGGAATAGAAGAAAGGTATAGGAGATATAGGAGGGACCTTGGAGGTCTTCTAGTCCAACCGCCTGCTCAGGCAGGAAACCCTTTTAGGATTTCATTTATATACCATTTCAGACAAATGGTTGTCCAATCTCATCTTAAAAACTTCCAGCGTTGGAAATATCCACAACTTCTGGAGGAAAGGTGTTCCACTGATTAATTATTCTAACCGTCAGGAATTATTCTTGGATTTAGTTCTGATTAACCTGAATAGGTATTAACAGAGTGCAGGAGGGTGCCATGAACAGTGTGGGTGGGTGGCACAGGTGCATATTGGGTGTGGATGGGTGCATATTATGGAGCGCGGATGGGTCGGCAGCTGCTTCAGGCAGGCATTATATAGTGCCGATGGATGAGTACTGTGGACAGGAATAATGGAGCATAGGCAGATGGGCACCATGGATGGCCACTATAGCAGTGTTTTCCAACCTTGGCAACTTGAAGATATTTGAACTTCAACTCCCAGAATTCCCCAGCCAGCATTTGCTGGCTGGGGAATTCTGGGAGTTGAAGTCCAAATATCTTCAAGTTGCCAAGGTTGGGAAACACTGCACTATAGAGTGCAGGCAGGCAGGGCCACAGGCTACAGAGCACAAGTGGACAGACAGGCGAAGAAGTGGCAATGGGAGACACTTACAGGAATGACTTACAACTTCCTGTCTACTTCCCCATTGATTTGGCTTCTGGGAAGTCAGCAAGGGAAGGTCACAATGCAAATGAGAGATACTGCAACTGACTGTTAGGACACTGCAAAAGCTTCAATTTTGAGGATTTTTCATAAATCCCCCGTGTTCAGCACCATCATAAACTCTGATCACTGAACAAGCAGCCATAACCCAAGGATTACTTATAACAGTGGTGTCAAACTCAAGGCCCTTAGGCTGGATCCAGCCTGCGGGGTGCTTAAATCTGGCCCCCAGGACTGGCCTGGAAATAAGGCCAGTTTTGGCCGGCAGAGTGCTACAGGAGGCATCCGTTCCATTTCTCTGCCTCTGGCCAGCCTGCAGACGAGAACTACAATGCTGATCCAGCCCATGAAGAAATACAGTTTGACGTTCCTGACCTATACTGATGTGTTTGTTAAATCTAGCCCCGATTAGGCACCTAAGGAACTATAGGCTTTCTAGTTTTTGTTTTATATATGAGGTAGGCTTTGAGAAATGTGAAGTGTCAGGATTGGGACTTTTTTTGTCGTTAATCTCAAACTCAAACTTTTGGATTTAATCTCCAAGCTCTTTACTAGAAGAGCCCTCTACTCCTCCACTCGCAACAGAATACCCTACGAAACTAGACTTACAATCCTAGGTTTAGAAAGCTTAGAACTACATCGCCTTAAACACGATCTAAGCATAGCCCATAAAATCATATGCTACAATGTCCTTCCTGTCAACGACTACTTCAGCTTCAACTACAACAACACACGAGCACATAACATATAGACACTTAATGTAAACCGCTCCAAAATTGACTGCAGGAAATACGATTTTAGTAACCGAGTAGTTGATGCATGAAACTCACTACCAAACTCTGTAGTATCATCTCCTAACGCCCCAAACTTCACCCTTAGATTATCCACTGTTGACCTCTCCAGATTCCTAAGAGGTCAGTAAGGGCACCAGTGTGCATAAGTGCACCAGCGTGCCTTCCATCCCCTGTTCTAACGTTTATATTATTTTTTACTAGTACCATGCATATGAATATCATTATATCTAATGTTTCTTCTTATTTTTTTTCTTTTCTCCTTACTAGTATCATGTATATGAATATTATTATATCTTTACATACTTCCAATATGTACTTGACAAAACAAAAAACACATAAATAAATAAATAGTCTTTATAATCCACTATAAATATACTGATTGTGGACATTATTGGCTAGTACATCCATAAAACCGTCTGTATTACTTTATAACTTAAGTGGAGAAATTGTGCCTTTGCCTTTCATAAACTTGAAGTGTAATTGCTTAAATAGGTGAATTCGGTGAGAAAATACAGCTCAGGTAGATTTGGGTTCTAGGATTATTGATGATTAGGTAGTTGAAATGCCCTTCTGCTCATCTTGGTTGACATTTCCCTCTCTACCTTTAGTGAATTTGGCAGGAGTGCAACAACTAAGTGCCCAGGACATCTCCGCCCAAGGGATGCTGGTGATCTGGAGGGGTGTGAGTGGAGTTACTGCATACCGTGTTACCTGGGAACTCCTCTCAGGTACATCTGTTCATTGGTACTCTTTGGTGTTATGTAAATATTCTCCTTACATACTGATTAAGACCCTGTTCTCCAGTCAGACACTGAATGAAAATTTAGCATTAATTATACTATCCACTCCACAGGCTGGAAATGATTTTCAAGATATCAAAATTTCCATTCTGAATAACAAATGAGACTATTTTCTAATTAGATATCTATGTTTTTTTAACTAAACCCCCTAATGGAAACAGGAGTATTTAATGGCAAATATAAATCCTGTAAACCTGAACAATAGCTTGATTCCAGCTCTAAATAGCATTATAATATTATATAAGGTATATACACATAAATACATGAATATAGAAAGGCACAAGCTATATGAAGCAGTAGCTTCTTTTTAAAATATGCATTTAGTATTTATAATATTTAATAATATTAAAAAGATACTCACTATGCACTCACTCCATATGTGATGAATTAATATATCTACTAGAAGGGGAGATAATCCTGATATGCATGATTTTCCAATCTACTTATTATTATTATTATTATTATTATTATTATTATTATTATTATTAATTAGATTTGTATGCTGCCCTTCTTCGAAAACTCGGGGCGACTCACAGAATAAATATAGAAACAAAGCGTACAAAACAAATCGAATACATTAAAAAAACTACAGCTAAAAAACCCTATCTATTACTCAATCAGACAATCCAATCACACCATGCATCACATGTATTGGTCCATCACATTTATACTTTTACAATAATTTCTAAATAGGCTACTGTGTAATTAAGTTACACGTTTGTCCAGAAATCGCTACGTCCAGCTCTAAAATTCAAGAAAGATACACAGTTACGTCTGAGCAATTTTCTTTATTGCTCCTTACCTGTAGACAGAAATCTTGCCAACTGAAAGCAACATTGCACGCTAAGAACTTCTAGGCAGGAGTTATTTTCCTCCCAATGTAAATTTTACAGTGGAATGTAGCCCCTCCCTCTCAGGAGTCCAGCCTACATTCCCACCACACTATAGATCTGTAATGCTTTTGACGGGAAGTTAATGTATTTAACCTTTCAATATGCAAGCTTATTTACATGCATTAGGAAAGTCCAATAAGGAACTGATTATAAATCTTGGATGCCCTGATGACATCTATCCACAATTCAAAATTATTTTTATTTTAAGCTGCCCAAAGTCCAATGTGGAGTTGGGCGGCATATACATTTTGCAAATAAAATAAATAAATAAAAACTTGGAAGTGGTGTGTTTTTTTCTTTTTGCAAGATATTTAATAATTAACTCTTATGTTCCTTATTTAGAATACTCCCAAGTTAATGCCATTAGTTTTCCAGTTAATTAATGGATTAAGAAGTTAGGAGCAGTATTAAAAGTTCACTGTATCCAAAAAGACGTTGCAATGTGGCAATGACAATGTCTAAAAAAAATATCACTTCCAGTGATATGATGAGAAGCGAAGAATTAAGGATCTCTTGTTGCATGTGAAATTTTTTTTTTTTAAAAGGTGGCCTTTTGCAATTCAGCATGTGGTCATGTAGTTCACAAATGCATATTCCGTATGGCTAAAGGCTAATAGCTTTCTTGTATTTTTGCTTTGTGTTTTGAAATTTGTTAGGTCAGGGTCGTCAAACAGCTGATGTGGATGCTAGAGAGAATTCCTATTTGTTAACAGGACTGCAGCCTAACACTGATTATCTAGTATCTGTTGTGCCACTCTATGGACAGGTGGAAGGTCCCAAGGCCTCCATTAGGAGGAGAACAGGTACGTGCACTTATTGTTGTTACTAATGGTACTACAGTACTACTTCTGCTGTTAACAGTAACTACCACTGCAGGTAAAATAGGTTCTCTGGAATAATAGAAAAGCACTTAGACTTATATACTGCTTCACAGTGCTTTTACAGCTCTCTCTAAAAGGTTTACAGAGTCAGCATATTGCTCCCAGCAAAGCTGAGTCCTTATTTTACTGACCTTGGAAGGATGGAAGGCTGAGTCAATCTTGAGCCTGGTGAGATTCGAACTGCAAAACTGCTTGTAATTGGCAGTCAGCGGAAGTAGTTTGAAGTACTGCACCCTAACCACTGCACCACTATGGTTCTTGTTAGAGAATTGTTAGCATTCCATTTATAAGCTGGTTTAGAGTATACCAAGTTAACTGTTAAGATATCGAATGTGGACTTTGGTTTTGGGAAGTACAGTATTCTGATTCAAGTCTAAAGATGGCATACTGTTTACTATGTATTGAAAGGAGGAGAAAAAAATGCAAGAGATATTATATGGTAATTGTAGCTGGAACAAAGAGATGCCTAGGTATGTTCAAGTCAATATATGAATGTTACTTATGTAGCCCAGCTAAACCCCATCTTTAGAAAAATTGCTGGGGTTTCCCATAATATTTGGATGTAGATTGTTACTTGTTTTTCTTCTTTGAATACATTTGTGATTTAGGCTTGGATCTAAATATTGTAATAACTGAGAGACTATTAGAGCTTTTCCTAATCATTCAGAACTTTACTATTTATTTTTGTTGCTCTTAGAAATAGCTCAGATTCTTAGGACTATTGCTGTTGACCCAACATCGATTAAGGTTGCCTGGAATATCATCCCTAATGCTAGAGGGTATCGTCTGGAGTGGAGAAAAGCAGCAGGTAGGCTGGCTAAATTTCTGCAATGGGTGGTAGGGAAGCTATAGGAATTGTGGATGCCTATGTTCTGCATTTTTCTATGAACAGAGAAGGATGTTGTAAACAAAGGTGCATGTCATTTTAATTGTGAGGAATTAAAGATGCATTAGCTCTAAAAAAAAAAGGAATTGTGGATGGCTATAAATGTGGTGGGGAGAATCTGTTCCTTTTGGTGGTAAATTATAAATAATATTTACGGTATCTTTTTCAAACACATCAGTTGAATGTTTCTATTTTTTTCTCAAAATATATATCACAATGCCTTTTGATACATTGGAGGAATGAACTATGATTACGTCTTAAAGTTGAAGAGAATTGAAAGTTAGGCAATGACTTAGTTCTGGTATTTGTTTCAGAATTGTGAGACATAGGGATAAATACCTATTTCTTTTCAAATCCATAAAGATCAATGCTAAATTTCTATCTTGTATTGATTTCAAGGAGCAGATTCCCCCAAGACTGTCTCTCTTTCCACCAATGAGAACAGCTACACTCTGAGTGGCCTGCAGCCAAGCACGGAATATCATATCACCCTCTACACTTTGTATGATGGAAAAGAAGTAGCAACACCAGTAACTATTTCAGAGACAGGTGAGTAAGAGGAAACTCATGTTCCCTTTAATTCAGCTGGTCCAGGGCTGAAATCCTACCTGTTCAGACTGGTTTGGGAAAACAGGTAGAGGACATTTGGCCTGAATCACCAAACCAGTAGTAACCGCTGGTTGCCCATGCCCCCGAATTGGTCTGCTAGTCACTGCTCACTCGCCCGCCCACTCTCTGCTCTGCAATTAGCTTGCCTGAAGCGCTGAGCCCCTGATCTGCCTCCCAGGTAAGACTGCAAGTCGTGACCTACCTAGCTGCCCCACCATCCCAACCTCTTCCCCTACTCCTTTCCGCGTGGCCCATAGCTCTGCCATGCTTGCCTGCCTTCCCTGTGGCCTTCCATGGGTTCCCATGGCTAGGTTGTAAGGGCAGGCAAACAAAACACTACACGGAAGGCAGGTGAGCATGTTGGGACTATGGGAAAGGAGCTAGCAGCCTACTCCCTTCTCCACAGCCCTGCCATCCTTGTTTGCCTTCCTGGTGGTCCCCCATGGCTGTTTGCCCTCCGAGGTCGGCATTCATCCTGGGCGGCCCTTGGTGGAAACACAGACAGTGCGTTGGGGCTGAGAGGGGTGGCGGTGCTCCAGGTGGGCAAGTGGATGTACCGGGACTGCTACAAATGTGCCCACACTGTTTCTGCAAAGGCAGAACGCCCCCCCCCCAACCTGCCGATCCAAAGAACAAAGGGGGATGTTGTAGAAAAGGCCTGCGTACCTCCTGTGCCGGCTCCACAGGGGTTCCGAAGCAGCCCACTAGCTTCCCACCTAGCCACCTGCCTGATCTCTTTGCAGATTGGACTGACCGATCACCGGCACCACTCTAGGAAATCAGCCCGCGGAGTTGCTTCCCGCCTGCAAAGAAGCAGAGTGAGAGGCATGAAAGCCTCCAGTTAGGCGGCAGCCCCCCCATGCGAGCCTGGAGTGCTGCACCACCATGGAGCCTGGAGTGCTTTCCCTTTGGCCTTGGTGGCGGCACTTACCTGGGCAGTTAGCACTTCATCTTGGTGAAGAGCAGGCCAAGTGGCCATCACCCTGGCCAAATGATCACCATGCCTCCCCAGTAACAGGCGCACCAGGACCGCCTTGCCCCCAACTCCGTGTGCTGTGCTTGGAAGGGACTGCCGTCACTGCTCTTGCTGCCCTCCCTCCCTGCCTGGCTGCAGATTTGTGCCTTCCCTCCTAGAGCACCGCCGGGGCACCGCTGTTCACTTTCTTCCTTCTCCTGCTGCGAAACAAAAGTGAATGGCACTGGTGGAGCTTTAGGAGGATAGATGCACTCTGCAGTCAGGTGGGGAGGGAGGGCAGTGAAAGCGGCAGCGGCAGCCCCTTCCAAGTGCAGTGCATGGAGGCGGCTGGCAAGGTGACTTCGGAATGCTGGTTGCTTGGGAGGCATGGTGATCACTCAGCCTGGGAAGCCTCAGCAGGTGCTGCATTGGCTGTCTGCCCATGCCATGTCCCCATTCCCGCCAGCCACACGACTACAAATGTGACAACATGGTTTTCACCAAGATGAAGTGCTACCTGCCTTGGTAAGTGCCACCGCCCAGGCTGAAGTTAAAGTGCTATGAGCTGCGTGGTGGCACGGCTTGGTCTTGCTCTCTCACCACATGGGGGGCTGCTGGCTGCTGGCAGTAAGTGCCATGGCAACTGAGTCTCCTTCCTCCAGAATGCCAGACTCATGGGCTGAGGAAAGAGAGTAGGCAGATGGGTGGGTGGGAAGCCCCAAGTTCCATGGAATGGCACGGGAGGCACACAGGCCCAAGTGGAAGGTGGCCTTTTCTGCAGCATCCCCCCTCCTCACTTTGGATCGCCCTACAACAGGGGCCCTCTAGCTTTGCAGAAATGGGACAGGGGTTTGTATGGAGGTTTGGCTGGGATGGAAAGTGAGGCAAGATATGTCTCTGAGATTCACTTGGGCAGTCAAGCCAGATGGCGGAAGGAAAGTCAAAGCGTTGGGGGCTTCAGAAGGGCAGAATATGCTTCAGAATGTGCAGCTCCCGGCTCTAAAAGTGAGTGATGTGAGTGACGCCATGCCACCAAGTCACATGACCACCAAGCCACACCCATCAAGCCATGCCGACAGAATAGTAGGGCATGGCTTGATGGGTGTGGTTTGTTGGTCATGTGACTTTCTTAGCATGGCCAATTTGACATCACTCACGTCACTCACTGTAGAGAGAATTTTTGGATTCCACCACTGAGCTAGTCACATTCCTGGCTGAGGCTTTTAGTTCTCACACCATCTTTGTTGTATAAAAGTCAAAATTTCTCTTTCAGGGGTGGCACCTCCAGTGGGAACCGTCTCCAACTTGAGGATCACCGAGACCGTAGGAAACAGAGTCCGGCTTTCATGGCTAGGAGTCCAAGGAGCCACAAGATATAAGATTGTAATACGCAATATGGAAGGTGAGCACACAGGAGCAGCTGCTTGATAGTGGCGGCTTGCTGAAAATCCAGAAGTATCCATTGAGAGGAGGAAATGGAAACGCAGAAGTGTACTAATAAGCAATAAGCCCTTATAAGCAATAAGCAGAGTATAGTCTGGAGCATCTGATAGTGGCGGCTTGCTGAAAATCCAGAAGTATCCATTGAGAGGAGGAAATGGAAACGCAGAAGTGTACTAATAGAAGAACAAAGCCCTTATAAGCAATAAGCAGAGTATAGTCTGGAGCATCTGGTCCCTCTTCAACATCCATCTTTTTATAGTTTTTATGGTTTGAAGAGCATGTTCTGAAGGGAGATTTTCTTGCAAGGTATAGAATATTGATTAAACATCACCTCTGACAATTTAAGTGGTGCTTCTCAAACTTTTTCCTTTATTACTCAAAACCACTTTAAAAACCCTTTTAACCAATGTAAGTAAAATATTTTTAGTCAATTTAAATGCTCCTGTTGTCATTAGATAATGGGTTCATAAAGGGGCGTGCATAAGTGCACCACTGTGCCCACCGTACCTGTCTTATTGTCTTTTTTGTTACTTTTTATCATTACTTATCAAATGTTTTATTTGTACAAATTACCACCCTATAATTGTTTGACTAACTAACTAACTAACTAAACCAACTACTAACTAACTAACTAACTAACCAATTAAATAAATAAATAAATAAATAAATGTGTTACCTAAAGAAAAAGTACTTTTATCAAATTTAGGTATTTTACTCAGGTTTGGGAACTACTGATATAAAGAGTTTTAATTAAGTTCTAAGGAACGTTAATGCAACACCATCAAAAGTTGTTCAAGTTATCAGCATTGGGAGTTGGGGGAATAGAATGGAATGGAATACAATACAATACAATACAATTTTATTGTCACTTGAAAGGTACACTAATCAGCATACATTAACATGAAATTTCATTGCATTAATCTATCAACGGATAACCTGTAGAGATGGTACCTAAGGATCAATGGAAGTAGGAACAACACTGAGATGATTCACGCTTAAGAAGAAGAGTGTAGCAAACTAAATCTTTTGTTGAAAGCTGAAGTGATTTGTTTGTGGCAAATGAAACTTTTAGTTTATTCTCCTCTCTCCTTATCTAACGTCAGATTCCTGACTCTTTGCAGCCTGGTGTTGTGTGACCACAAAATAATAAGATTTGTTTTTATGAAACAGGCTTTGAATTAGAAAGCTACAGTAACGAGTTCAGGTTGACTATTGTGGTTTCTGCTGCAGATGGCTCTGAGAAAGTTCGATATATCCCAGGCTCCCAGACCACGGAGGACTTAGTTGATTTGAAAGAGAATGTCTCCTACATGGTTCGTGTGTCAGCTTTTATTGGCAACCGCGAGGGTAATGCCGTTCCTCTCAACATCCCAATTCGTAAGTGTATTAACCCTATATCTGTGCTCCACTGCCTCTTTTGCTTTCTTGTTCCCTACAAGGAATCACTTCGGAAGACTCACTTATGTCACCAGGCCTGGGGCCATTAGATCTTGTCCCCTGCCCAATGAATGTGTTGAGAAAATGTGGAGTGAATGGAACAATTGTTTTTTTATGGTTTTCTTGGGGGGTTAGATTTTTAATTAGTTAATTGGATTTAAGATATTGTGTACTGTATATTTTATATGTTATGAGCCGCCCCGAGTCCCCGGAGAGGGGCGGCATAGAAATCCAATTAATAATAAATAAACAAACAAACAAACAAATAATTTATTCATCTTCTGATATTCTAATAAATAGAATATTTTTGTCATCAGATAATGTATGTAGAGCAACACTATAGGGGAGAAAAATGAGGAGAGATTGTTATTGCAATTATTTGAATGGGTATGTTACAAAAAAAAAAAGAGCCAGAGGTTTGTCTCTTTGTTTCAAGAACTTACTGAACTGTTCTCTCTATAAGCCCATGCCGTCTATTGCATTCTTCCAGTAATCCTACTTTCTGTCCTTCTGTGGCAGGACCACCATTAGTGAGCAGGGTATCCAACCTGCGCATGATGCCAGTGGGACTGGGTCGCATTCGGCTGTTGTGGACTCCTGTTCCCAGGGCTACAGCTTATAAACTGGTGATTGTCAACACTCAGGGTAAGGGCCTTCTGCATGCCTAGGTAATTCTGATGCAAGAGGATTCAAGCTCTATAAAGCAGAAAAGAATCTAACAAAGAAAAAAGGGGGAGATCTCATTTTTTAGGTTGGAGATGGGAATATAGAAGAGGTAAATCTGTCTATTTATCTTCCCTCCCTCCCTCTTTCATATCCTGCTTTATCTTGTATTATTCAAGGATGGATACCTAAATGCTTCCTTCTCCAGCTTTCCCCACAACAGCAACTCTGTGAGACAGGTTGAACCCAAGAGAGTAATTGGCCCCCAAAAGAAAAAGAGTTGATAAAAGGAATTCGAAACAGGGAGTTATTTGGAGAAGAAGCAAAATGAGAGAAAACAGCAGAGTTAATTGGAGTTCTTTAAAGGTTTAAGAGGAGAGGAGGGAGGGAAACAAAGTCAAAGTTTAGCTGAGTTATTATTGGGTATAACTTTCATCCAATAAGCAATGGAAAAAATGGCATTGGTGGCCACTGACCATGATCTCTGGAGCTGTGAAAACAATGATCGCTGGAGCTTATTGTTTAAGTGCTACTATTAGTTATACCGTAGTTATTTGTGGTTTCATATTAGCAGTAGTTATATTTAGCTTGTATATAACTGTATATATCTATTGTTCAGTTAATAGTACCTCAGTGGTCAGGCTTGTATTTAACACTAAGCCATAGTATGGTTTAGTGTTTTTTTAATTTTTGGCTTTGGCTTTGGAATAACAAACTGCTTTTTTTGGTATAAAATATCTTGGTTTCCCATTACATAAAAAACACAATTTCTGAAAACATTGATGCTAAGTAATTCTCACCGTTGATACATTTATTCAATAAGGAAGTTCAATGTGTTCACTCCATTTCCTAGTACTGAACAGAATTCTGGGGTATGAATGTTTGCAGTCATTGGAGAAAAAGAGCAACGCCTATGGGGTTTCTCAGCCATCCAGGTCATGGTTGTCCCAAAGGTGCTTTTTCAAAAGGCAACTGGACTTTGCAACCTTTACGTTTATGAATGTGGGAGAAAATGGCCTGAGGTTTGGGGGACAAGAGGGTGGAGAGAAACAGGGATGAACTAGAAGTCCAAAGTGAAAATGGTTGGAAATAGTAAAAGTGCTTCAAGGACACACACACATATACAAAAGCACTTACCGTATTTTTCGGAGTATAAGATGCACTAGAATATAAGACACACCTTGATTTTGGGACAGGAAAATAGGAGGGAAAGTCTACCTGTCTGGTATTCATCTGGCTAGCGTCCTTAGTTTGGTCAGCTTCAGCGCATCATTTTATCTCCGGGTTAGGGCTGGAAAAAAAATCTTTGGAGGGAATAGCAATGGAAACAGGCCTGCAAGGATTTAGGGCTAAAAAACAACAACTTTGGAGTAGCAATGAAAAAGTCCTGCAAACCGGGAAGATTGTTAGGGCTGGAAAGAAAAGCTTTGAAAAAGCTACATTCGTAGTATAAGACACAACCAAATTTTCAGCCTCTTTTAGAGGGGAAAAGTGCATCTTATGCTCCAAAAAATAAGGTGCTTTCTTGCTTGATTTATATAGCCTTGCACCTCACATTTGTGGTGCATTACAATTAAAACAAGCAATAGCAAAAAAAAAAAAAAAAAAAAATATGCTAACAATATAATAACATTCAAAAATATATATATATAATACGAAACATCTGAAGGTGAGTGTGTGACCCAGTATTGAAAAATAATATTTTTATCTGACTTACACAGATAAGGGGTTGACTTTTTTTTTTCAATTTGACAAACCAACACACAGACATTTAACATTAAACATTTACATTTCCCTATATACATAAAACACAAATTGATTTTTTTCAATTCCATTTACTGTACATAATAGTCTTTTACTACTAGTTTCTCTTTTCTCTCTCGATCCAGTTGTACAATTTTTCCCATACTCTGTAGTAGTTTTTATTTTGTTGATTTTGCATTTCGTAAGTTAATTTGCTTAATTTAGCGCAGTCTAATATTTTTTTAATTACCATCTCTTCATTTGGCGTCTTTTCTTGCTTCCAAATTTGCGCAAATGCCAATCTTGCTGCAGTTAATATATGGATTATTAGATAATAATTTTCTTTACTGTGTTGTCCTCTAATTATTTCTAGTAAATACATTTCATGTTTCCACTCTAATTTATAACCTAATATTTCTTCCATCCAGATCTGAATTTGGTTCCCAAATTTCCTTGCTTCTGCGCATAGCCACCACATGTGATAATAGGTTCCTACCTCTTTTTTGCATTTCCAGCATTTGTTACTTGTATTAGTATGAATTTTAGCTAATCTTGCCGGGGCGTAGTGCCAACGGAAAAACATTTTGTATAGATTTTCTTTGTAAGGTATAGACGTAAGGGGTTGACTTACACAGAGATGGGGTTGCGGTACTAGCCAAAGCTTCCCATATTACCACAGGTTGATTTTGCTTCCTTTGCATCTTGTTTCAGATGGCTCAGAGCAAACAAGAAGAATTCCTGGAGACCAGAGTTTCTTTGAATTGCAAAATCTGAAGGAGGGTGTCACATACTTAGTACAAATAACAACACAGATGGGCACCCAAGAAAGCACTCCTGCCACCCTTTCTTTCCAAGTTGGTGTGTTGTCTTCTGAAGCCAGAGCTGCCTCCTCTTGACAACTGTATTGTGACTTTTATTTTTTTAATTTCTTCACACAGCACAGCCATTATGGCTGGTAAAGGCCTAGCAGTACATCTTGATTTGATGCAGCAGTAACAGAATAGAATAGAATTCTTTATTGTCCAAGTGGGATTGGACACACAAGGAATTTGTCTTAGTGCATATGCTCTCGGAGTACATAAAAGAAAATATAGATTTATCAAGAAACTTTGTCAACTTAATGATTGCCATAGGGGTCAAATAAGTTTGACAGTGTTGAGGGAATTAAAAAGACAGGAACCTGCTCCTTCTAATGTCTTTTAAAACTTACGTTGTTTCAGCCCTGCTGGGTTTCTCATTAAATACTGTACTCAGAATTGTGAAATACCAGTCTTTGGCCCTTATTCCTATCCTTGCCCTGTAGCAAGATCAGGATGGGAGAAGTAGATAAACTGAGGATGTTTCAGGGCTGAAAAGAATGCCTTCTTCTCTAACACGTTGGTTGCACAGATTCTTGAGAAATGTACAAAAAGAACAGGAAGAACAAGTCTAAATGTTCTATTTGAAATGATGTATATTAAATAATGCAACAGTAATAACATTCATGGCACCGGACCAGAATATCTTCGGGACCGCCTCCTGCCGCACGAATCCCAGCGACCGGTTAGGTCCCACAGAGTTGGCCTTCTCCGGGTCCCGTCGACTAAACAATGTCGTCTGGCGGGACCCAGGGGAAGAGCCTTCTCTGTGGGGGCCCCGACCCTCTGGAACCAGCTCCCCCCTGAGATTAGGATTGCCCCCACCCTCCCTGCCTTTCGTAAACTCCTTAAGACCCACCTCTGCCGTCAGGCATGGGGGAACTAAAACACCTCCCCCTTGCCCATGTTGTTTTGTTGATTGATTGACTGTGTGCCTGTTTTTTATATATACCGTTTTTATGAGATTACTAGTTTTAAATTGTAATTAGATTGGTGTGCATTGGATTTGGTATCATGTACTGTGCTATTTTTTGTTATTGTTGTGAGCCGCCCCGAGTTTGCGGAGAGGGGCGGCATATAAATCCAATAAATCTAATCTAATCTAATCTAATAATAACCATTTTGTTATTTTTCAATGGTTTATACTCATCACTCCATCTTTGATGTTCTTGATCTTGTAGAACGTCAAACTATAGGCAGCATCACCAACTTAGAGGCAGCTCCATCTGGGCCCAATCAGTTGCGTGTTACTTGGAATCTGGTACCTGGGGCCACGGGCTATAAAGTGAAATGGCGATTGAGAGAAGGTGAGTTTTGACAAGTCATAAAATAAGACATACTAACTGCTGAATTGTACATATTTGGATTTTATTCTACTTGAGAATTGAAGTGTAGGTGGCGGCATGATGTCAAAGCAATAGATGGATGGAAGACAACAAAATGAAAATCCTGGGATATTTGGATGCTTCCTAGTAGAGAGCTTTTTACCATCTTTCTTTCCTGACATTATTGTGCTGCTGTTTCAGATTTTCCTCCAAAGTGGCTTTTTCCTGGAAAGGAAAAAAAAATGAAATTGGGATAAAATACTGAAAAGTAATGAATAGAGGATGTCCTTATCTTCATTTCATTTCATGACAAAGACAAGATTATCTTGATGAGAAAGGCCTTCTCTGAAAGTTTATTCTAATGCTACAGAGTTGTTTTAATAAATACCAATTTAGTGGCAAGCAAGCCATGTGACTTTGAAACAAATTGAAATATCCATAAAGCCCAGTCAAGTTTGGTTCTGAAATTTACTGACTCCTTTTGAAAGTTGGCTGTTCCCCCCACACACATACTGCTAACCTTGAGACATAATTTGACCTTAAGATGCACTTCTGTACCGACTGAATTCCTTTCAAATTGATTTTGCATTGAGGCAGAATTTGACACTTGCCTATGAACTTAAAAATATTCTACCTGGGGTTTTTCTTTTCTTTTTTCTTTTTGGCTTCCTGTTAAAAACAAAACAAAAACAAAAAAACCAGATCAGTTGCCATTGAGGCAAGTCAATGGACTCAAAAGATTAAGCCAATAAGCTTTTAATGCTTTGCCAAAACCAAATAATTTTAGAAGAGGAAGCACTAGTAATCTGATAAAATGCTAGAGCTTATCTGTATCTCTGAGCAAGATAATGCTCAGGGGACACAATCTGAAGTTAGTTGGGGGAAAGATCAAAGGCAACATGAGAAAGTATTATTTTACTGAAAGAGTAGTAGATCCTTGGAACAAACTTCCAGCAGACGTGGTTGGTAAATCCACAGTAACCGAATTTAAACATGCCTGGGATAAACATATATCCATTGTAAGATAAAATACAGGAAATAGTAAAAGGGCAGACTAGATGGACCATGGGGTCTTTTTCTGCCGTCAGTCTTCTATGTTTCTATGTTTCTATAATCTCTTTGCAGTTCAGAATTATTTAGGCAGTCAGTTGTGAGTTCTAAGCAAACGGCTCTTCTTAACATTAAAATATTTTGTAAGCATTCATAAGCACAGACTGGATTGTTGTCCCAATGCAAAACATGTTAAAACAGAATTAGTGACTTTCCCCTTTGAGAAAATTTTAATTATATAACATATTTTATGCACATACACACATGGTACATATTAATATTATGTCTAAGTCCATCTGAAGATAAGCCAACTCCACTCATATTTTTAACTAAAATACTGTGAAAAATGTGCCACCTGGAGATAAGCCGACCCTCAAAGTTTTCATATCTTTTTTATTGTCACAATTTTCCACAGGTGGCACAACTTGTTAGAAATTTGAGAACAGTTTATCTGCATATGGGCTTATTCACAAACAGACTAGGAATATATAGGTAGTACCATATATACTCAAAGATAAGCCAAATCCAATTTGGATTTATTTTTCTTGGCTATTTTTCTTGTGTGTACAGGGCATATCAACAACTTTTGATAATTGCCACATCTTTTCCTTGGACAACATAGTTTCTCTCCATAGCTGTAGGCCCCTCCAATGGAAGATGTTTTTGGTTTAAGAAGCTGCTAATAAGTGCTATATGCTCCAAAGCAATGTTTGCTACTTCAAATTCAAACTAATAAACAGCCTTAATATATGTAAGATTATATGGAAACCAGCCCTCATTAACAAACTTATCCCAGCCATAGAAACT
>NW_027248599.1:0-74359 GCF_031021105.1 Erythrolamprus reginae | reverse complement strand
TCCTTATTTGGCCATGACATTGTAATACCGTGTTTCCCCCAAAATAAGACATTTATTTATTTATTTATTTATTTGTTTGTTTGTTTGTTTGTTTGTTTGTTTATGTACAGTATTTATTTATTTACTTACTTACTTATTTACTTACTTACCTACTTACTCACTTACTTACTTACTTACTTATTTACTTACTTACCTACTTACTTACCTACCTACCTACTTACTTACTTACTTATTTACTTACTTACCTACTTAATCACTTACTTACTTATTTACTTACTTACTTACCTACTTACTCACTTACTCACTTACTCACTTACTTACTTACCCATTTACTCACTAACTCATTTACTTACTTATTTACTTACTTACTTACCCACTTACTCACTCACTTACTTACTTACTTACTTACTTACTTAATTACTTACTGTCATCAAAAAAGGCACCAGATCTTATTTGGGGGGGGGGACACTCACCTTACTTGCGCATGTCGCCCCCAACTCCTTTTTGCTGTCAGAGACCTAACTCTTACCCTAGCCTTGCTCTAAGACAGTGGTTCTCAAACTTTCTAGTGCCGCAACCCCTTAATACAGTTCCTCATGTTGTGGTGACCCCCAACCATAAGTCTAGCACCAATTGTCCCAACAGAGCTTTAAGCTGATTGGCAGGAAGGTCAGAGAGACACTCCCACTGTAAACGCCTGATTGGTCGGATTGTAAAAATATGTTCCAAGAGACCAGAATAGAAACTTTAGTTCCTAACACCTTGGGAAATTTGTCTTTTCCCGTGGTCTTAGGCGACCCCTGTGAAACGATCATTCGACCCCGATCCCCCCCAAAGGGGTCTTGACCCCTAGGCTCTAAGATCATAGACTACCTTGTGGAAACCACATTTTCCTAGTTATATAAGTGCAGAACTAGAGTTAGGAAGCCACGGGTCTCGGCCATAAAAGAGTCACAATTATTAGAACTGAGGGGGGGGGCTGCTTAAGGGTTCCCCCAAGCCCTCTGTTAAGTTCCAAATGTGGTTTCCAGAAGTCAGCCTGTGATCTTAGAGCAGACAGCTGTTAAACATGGTGAGGAGTCTTCCGTAACACATGCAGGACAAACCAAGTCATGTCTTATTTTGCATTTGTAGGCTATGCCCCTTCCCCCAAGTAGCTGAGGGAAAATATTTGGTAGAGATGGTGTGTGTGGTGTGGTTAGAAACTAGGAGAGTGTCAGTTCTAGTCCCACTTTAGGCTTGAATCAAGCTGGATGGCCTTGGGCCAGTCGGTCTCTCTCTCTCAGCCTTAGGATGTAAGCAATGGCAAATCACTTCTGAAATCTTGCCAAAAAATAACAACAACACCCCCCCCCCCCCCCAAAATGTGGAAACTAGTCCCAACAGCCTCCAGGACTATAGGGCAGTGAGTTCCCAACCTTGGAAGTATTTTTTAATTAATATTTTTGAAAAACCGTGGTATAGACATTTCGCAAAGTTCGAACCCGCGAAAATCGAGGGAACATTGTAGTTCAAAGAATTTCCTATTTGTTCCAGCTACAACCTGCCTAGAAAACCAATAATCTAAAAACCGGTTGTTCCTTCTTAGATGTCTGTCTTTCCTGCCCTGGCTTACCACAGTTTTTTTCATCTGCCCCATCAAAGCAGTCTGTGTTCCCATCACATAGCCAACTCTCCAGGATACACACAGTGTTGCCATCACAACGTAAAGCACAGAGGGGTGTTGGCGTCCAGCAGTTAAGTTCATCAGAGCCATCAGGGCAATGTTGTATCCCATCGCACTGATACTTGTCATGTATACATCTGTGGTCACTCTGGCACTGGAAGACCCCTTCAAGAGAGAGACACATTACAATAAACCCTTATATTCAAGCATTCAGAATTGCAGGTTTCTTTTTTTTTTTCCTTATTAAGCTGATCTCAGCATAGACTATTTACAATGCCAGTTGCCATGTTCAGGAAGAGAAGATTTTAATCTTTTACATAAGTAAATCTGGCTTTGATGCGGACTTATTATTATTATTATTATTATTATTATTATTATTAATAATTAATTTGCATGCCGCCCCTCTCCGCAGACTCGGGGTGGCTTGCAGCAGTGATAAAAACAATATACAATAAACAAATCTAATCTTGAAGGCTAAAATAACAGTTTACATTAAAGACCTAAAACCCCCATTATATAAAAAACATACACACAAACATACGGTACCATACATAAAACTACATAGTCAAGGGGAGATGTCTCATTTCCCCCATGCCTGACGGCAAAGGTGGGTTTTAAGAAGTTTACAAAAAGCAAGGAGGGTGGGGGCAATCCTAATCTCTGGGGGGAGTTTGGTTCCAGAGGATTTAGCCACATGTATCAAGATTGTCTATTTCATTAGGTTAAGAGTTGCTCTGTTTGCTCGTAACAGTGCATATGATGCAGTATTTGGTTTATTTAATCATTACTTAAGTCATTCCCCATTTAAACCCCCTGGCAATACCTGGAACAGATACATCATCTTGGGGACTATCATCATTTTTAATTTTCTTATTTTAGCCAATCTCCTTAACCTTTTCTCTTTCCAGGTCCTCATCTGTTTTAACATTCTCCTCCATATCTGTCTATAATTAAACTCCACAATTTTTCCTGGATTACTCAATAACCAAATCCCAAATATTTCATTTTCTTTAGTCCCAACTTCAACCCTGATTCCTTAGAAACATAAAAGATTGAGGGCAGCAAAAGACCTCATGGTCCATCTAGTCTGCCCTTACACTATTTCCTATATTTTATCTTACAATGGATATATGTTTATCCCAGGCATGTTTAAATTCAGTTACTGTGGATTTACCAACCACGTCTGCTGGAAGTTTGTTCCAAGCATCGCTACTCTTTCAGTAAAATAATATTTTCTCACATTGCTTTTGATCTTTCCCCCAACTAACCTCAGATTGTGTCCCCTTGTTCTTGTGTTCACTTTCCTATTAAAACACTTCCCTCCTGAACCTTATTTAACCCTTTAACATATTTAAATGTTTCTATCATGTCCCCCCTTTTCCTTATGTCCTCCAGACTATACAGATTGAGTTCATTAAGTCTTTCCTGATACGTTTTATACTTAAGACCTTCCACCATTCTTGTAGCCCGTTTTTGGACCCGTTCAATTTTATCAGTATCTTTTTGTAGGTGAGGTCTCCAGAACTGAACATAGTATTCCAAATGTGGTCTCACCAGGGGATATAAGGGGATCATAATCTCCCTCTTCCTGCTTGTTATACCTCTAGCTATGCAGCCAAGCATTCTACTTTCTTTCCCTACCACCTGACTGCACTGTTCACCCATTTTGAGACTGTCAGAAATCACTACCCCTAAATCCTTCTCTTCTGAAGTTTTTGCTAACACAGAACTGCCAATACAATACTCAGACTGAGGATTCCTTTTCCTTCTTGATTTCTATCTGCTCTCTCCCATTTAACAGACTTCTGGGAGTCCACATGTACCATATTTTTCAGAGTATAAGATGCACTGGAATATAAGATGCATCTTAGTTTTGGGCGAGGAAAATAAGGGGGGAAATCTGCATCTACCAGGTATTCATCTGGCTAGCATCCTTGATCTGACCAGCTTCAGCACATTATTTCATCCCCTAGTTAGGGCTGGAAAAATCCTTCTTTAGGGAGAGTAACAATGAAAAAGATCTGGGAAGATCGTTAGCACCGCTTTAGGGCTGGGGGGGAAAAGCTCCCCCCCCCCAAAAAAGCTACATTCAGAGTATCAGGCTCTTTTAGGAAGGAAAAAAGTGCATCTTATTCTCTGAAACATTGGAACATCATCTTTCGGCTGTGGAGAGGAGGGTGTTTGCCCAGGTTCACCTGATGCACCAGTTACAGCCCTACCTGGACAGCGAGTCATTGCTCACAGTCACTCATGCCCTCGTCACCTCGAGGTTCGATTACTGCAACGCTCTCTACATGAGACTACCTTTGAAAAGTGTTGGGAAAATTCAGATCGTGCAGAACGCAGCCGCAAGGGCCATCGTGGGGCTTCCAAGATTCGCCCACGTTTCCTCAACACTCCGTGGCTTGCATTGGCTGCCAATCAGTTTCCGGTCACAATTCAAAGTGTTGGTCATGACCTTTAAAGCCCTACATGGCATTGGACCAGATTACCTCTGGAACTGCCTGCTACCGCACGAATCCCAGCGACCACAGAGTTGGTCTTCTCCACAGAAATATGCAGAAAACTAAACCGTAAAAATGGAAGACACCACTAGTAGAAAGCAGAAGAAACTACTCAGACCCAAGATTCTTCAGCAGACATAGACCTAAAGATCTAGAATCTGTGGGAATTAGCCTTGTTTCACAAGATAATATTCTCCTTCTTGCCAGGTGTTTCTCCCAGCTCGTTATTGACCAAAACAATATTTTTGCAGTTCCACTGCTATCTCCTAAGTCACATTGCCGCCACCATCTCCTACTTCCTACCTTGTTGTCATTCCGGAATTGAGGTGATGAGTGATATTAATGTGCCATGGATAATATAAAACAGCTTTCTGCCTTCCTTCTGTAATAAGGATTCCTTAGAGAGGTCAAACTGTTAATAGTGGCTGTACCAGCTTTTAACTGACGTTAGGCTAACTCAGCAAGGTGAGAGAGAGAATAGCGTTTCCACCCATTCTGGGTCCTGCCCATCCCTGTGTAGCCCAGTCTCCTAGAGTTCCACATTCCCTGCAGGCTTTTCACAGCCACCTATCAACTCACCTCTGGAGGTTCATGTAGATTATTTTTCCTCCTTCTGTTGCAGCTCCTGGGGAAGGAAGGAAAGGCTGTTATTAGTACCAGTTTGCTCTTTCTGTACTTGCCCTCTGCTCTTCCCACGTCGCATATTCGACTCCTTCCTATCTGAGGGGCTCATCTTCTGGCATTGTTTTGATGCTTTTCTTGGGGTTTTCTTACTAAGGATACTGGAGAAGGCTGCCATTTCCTTCTCCAGTAGACCACATTGTGCCACCATCCCCCCACTAGGACCTGTCTGATTGGGTGGCCCTGCACAGCATAGCTCATTGCTTCATTGAGCTTCGCAAGGCAAAACATTGATCCCTGAAGAGGGTAAAAGGGGTAAAATACATACCTCTAATTCCTGGAGGAGGCACTCCAAGCTGTCCGGGGTGTCCTCCTCCAGGCTGGCCAAACCGGCCAAACTGTCCTGGGAAGAATCCTGTGGACGACAATGATCACATTCTCCATTAAGGACACCAGTCCCTGCTGATTTGTGGCAAAGGAGCCATTGGCACCAGAGCTTGGGGGCATGTGGCTAACCTAAGTACTTTCTCCCAAGGGCCGGGTGTCCCCCTGCTCCGCTGCCCAGAGCGCTCCAGCACAGCTCATTCAGGTGAGGAGAACTAACAAGGGGGACACCACCCCTCCCCAACTGAGAAGACTTTGTCTTACTTACCCAAGGACTGGAGGATCTCTCCCATGAGGCCAGGTCCAGGCTGCTCCCTGACCTCACTTCAGCGGACATTGCATCCTGCAAATGAAGATACGGAGGCTAAATCCTAAACTTTCTGCGTCCCAGTAAGATTGAGAAAGGACAGGGTGCATCAGGCCCTATGGGCCAACAGCAAGCCTTAAGGTTAGGGCGATGCCTTCAGTCCTGATGGGAGGGGGAGAAAGTTTTTGCAAGCCTTAAGCTTAGAAGGATATCTACCATAATTACTCCCCCTCCCATCAGGAGTCAAGGCATCGCCGAAACCCTAACGCTCACCCTCTGCCCCCCTACCAAAGGTTTCTTACCTCCGAGGGCTCTCGACCCCAGATTGTATGGATCGACACTCTGGGGGAAGAAAACAAAGGGGACAAAGATCAAAAGCAGCCATGGCCCATTTTGCAAAAGTGGCCATGTGGAGGCTCCCAGAGCCCTTCCAGCTGGCCTGCCAAGGGGTTTGGCCTGCCAGTGGGGCTGCCCTGTGTCACCTGTCCTTTGACACAAGCAGCAGCAGCAGAAGCAGAGACGCCTCCCCTCTGCACGTTTTTTTACCTACCCTGAACCCTGGCTGGTTTGTCCATCCTGTGGGTTCTGAAATGAGAAGGCAAATATATCTATTGGCATAATTTCTTGGCAGGATGTCTGCCATTACAGTGGGGAGGGGGTCTTATCAGTGGCCTTACCAGTTCCTCAATCGACTCTACAATAGGGGAGAGCCCTGGAGTAAACCTGCTGGGTATCTCCATCCTGGGGAGAGAACGAAGGGCCTGAGTCATTCTTCCGTTGGCCAAAGTAGAGGCAGAGGGTAGAGATGCCTCCCCTCTTGTAAACCTTACTCCTAGCCACCTTCTTGGGGGCTTCAGAGTCCCTCAACTGAGAGGACACTCACCCCACGAAGGGCAGGTCCCTGCCGGACTTTATTCCACTGGGGGTCCTGGCAGCCCCAGCCATCGACACCTGCAAGTAAAAAAAATCCAAAGAGCTCTTCTTCAGTTTTCTAGGCTGGCCTAGTTCCCCCCAGCGGGATTTCCACCCTTCCCCCACCCAGATTTGAGGAATGGCCACCCACTGGCCACGTTGCGGTACCGTACTTACCCCAGGAATTATGTTATCTCTTCCTCCTCCTCCTCCTCTTCCTCCTCCTCCTCTTCCTCCTCCTCCTCTTCCTCCTCCTCCTCCTCCTCCTCCTCCTCTTCCTCCTCCTCCTCCTCCTCCTCCTCCTCTTCCTCCTCCTCCTCCTCCTCCTCCTTCAGTGCTGCCCAAAAGAAGAAGGTGGCATGTGAAAAACATCCATCTCTAGCTGAGCCTCTCCTTTCTCATCCTGGCCTGTCAGCCTGCCCATCTTTTTGCCCCTGAAGGCCCCTCTGCATGAAAGCCATTTTGGGGAGAGGATCTTACAGACTCTGCAGACCTCCAGTGGTGCCTAGAGATGGGCAGCAACCACCACGGGGTGGAAGGCCGTTCTACCAATAAAAATGAATCTGCGTGCACAGCTTCAGCTGACCAGCGGCAGTCACTTCCGGGATTACAGATCCGGTAATCCTGGAAGTGACTTTACATTTTTAAATTTTAATTTAATTTTTATTTTTTTCAAAAAAAGATATCGACATGCTCTGGGAGTGATTGACGAGCCAGCAGTTTGCTGTTTTGCTGGTTCTACAATCAACCTGCCCACTTCGTCTCTCCCTATATAGAGAGTGGAGGTCTCACAGAATCGTCTATGGGGAAGCTTTGATTGTGGTGGTTCCTATCGTAGCTCAGAGCGAATAAAGCGTTTCGCTTCTCTGGGCACGTGGACAAAGAAGCTTCTCCCACCGCCAAGAGAAAGGAAAGGCTTTATTCACTCTGGGCAGTACAGAGCGAATAAAGTCCAGGCTACAGGCTGCTTTGTGCATGCCCAACAGCGAGGAAGCAAGCAGCAGGGAGAAAGGGAAGGGCTAGGCAGGAAACATAATATTGAATTTGGTTTACTTATTGTCTGACAATTGCATTAATAGGAAGACAAAAGTACCCGGTTCTAGAGCTCCCAGGGCACTTTCCTCCCCCCCCCCCATTATCTTTCATGGGAGGGATTTTTTTTTTTTTTAAACTATTAGGAAGGAAAAGATAATGTGCTCCTTGTATTCCGATTAGCATAAGCCTATGAAACTTGTCTGTCAGAAATAATTCATTTCATCCCTTCCTGAAACCCAACCTTCATCAGTTTGAAGAAATCATATAGAACAGTGATGGCAAACCACAAAATCCATATGTCACCATGGGGCCTGGGTTGTTTCCATTCACAAACGGGATTTTGGAGGTGCAGGCATAGACTCCTGGTAAGGAGTGCATGTCCCTTTCCTCCACTTGTTTTTCCCAACATGTAACTTTGGTTTTCATCCTGACCATCTGCCCCCTCACGCAATGCCCTTAGGACAGTGGTTCCCAACCTTTCTTTCACCATACCCCACCTAAGCATCTCTAAAATTGTGACCCCCCTGACATATAATTGTTACTATTCAAAAGTGAACTCCTCAGCCAAAGGAAGCCTAAAAGGCCATTAACTTGGTTTAAACAAGGTTCCAATCGCTCCCATTAAAAATCAAATTGCCCCCCTGTAGGGCGTGGGCCCCACGTTGGGAACCATGGCCTTAGTAAAAATTTTGGCTGCCCTATCCTAGTGTTGTCCCACCATGGACAGGGTTTAAGGAGAATGGGGAGGTGGTACCTGGCAAGCTCTCCTCCTACGCAACAGCAAAAGCTCTTGAAAAGTTTCCAAACTCTCTGTGAAAAAAAATAGACATGTTAGAAGAGTTGGGAAGCATGAACTTCCTCCCCTACTGCCAGATTCCTCCCATTTGAGATATCAACACTTACCCTGCAGTACATTCTGACCGCCATTCTCCTACTTTCCCCCAGTCAGAATGCTCTGGGCAGGGGCTTTTCAGGGCAGCTGACAATCTGGTTCCCTTGGCAACAGGTAACCAATGGCCATTGTCTACACTAGGAGAGCAGCTCACCTGGGTCTAGGGGAGGCCAGTGGCTGACACACACACACACACACACACACACACACACACACACACACATAAAGCAACTTCATTTGAGCCAAAGGTTGAAAGGTCTTTATTGGGTTCATGCTAGAATTGTGGCGCACCTAGGTTTGAAGACAAAATTTGCTTTAGAGCACGCGAGTTGATTGCATACTATATGTCTACAGTTTTTAAAAAACAGCACATTTCCCTAAAATTGCTGCCTTCAGTTAGCTGTAGGTTGATCCTGGGGGAGGGGGTGGGGGAGATTTGGTTTAAGGCATTGTAGCTAGGTGTTGCACAAATGCTGTAGAGCAGGGGTATCAAATTCATATCATCACGGCACTGCCACATGATATATTGGGACTTTCCCCCCTCTTTCCAGCTCAAGGTCTGTGAGTTTGACAGCCTTGCTCTAGAGCAGTGTTTCCCAACCTTGGCATCTTGAAGAGATCTGGACTTCAACTCCCAGAATTCCCCAGCCAGTGAATGCTGGCTGGGGAATTCTGGGAGTTGAAGTCCAGATCTCTTCAAGTTGCCAAGGTTGGGAAACACTGCTCTAGACTAGAGCATTCTTTTCCTTTGAATCCAAAGCATTGTACAATCTTAATTCACATGCCAGGCTGAATAATTACATAGTTTGGAGAAGAGGTTAATTAGTGTTGAATACTAACATATTCCCTTGATTTCTAGATAACACCAATGCATGTTTACCTGGAGTGTGCAGCCACATTTGTCTTTTGTCACCAGTTCATTCCAAAGGCTACAAATGCGCCTGTCCAACGGATACTTTTCTCCTACCTTCTGGTGAATGTGGAGGTAGGTCTATAATTCTTGGATGCAACTGGAAGACTATAAGTCCCTGGAAGATTGGTGGAAACTCTCTTGACCTTTTAAGTATTAGTTTTGAGATTTGTACAAGCCTCATATTTTAGACGTCAGCTGTTGTGATGCAGATATTAAATATACTTTAACTGTTAAACAGAGAAGAGATAGATTTATTTATTTAATGATTTGATTTGATTTGATTTGATTTGTATGCCGCTCCTCTCCATGGACTCGGGGCGGCTAGCAACAGTGATAAAAAACAGCATGTAACAATCCAATACTAAAACAACTAAAAACCCTTATTATAAAACCAAACATACAAACATACCATGCATAAATTGTAGAAGCCTAGAGGGAAAGAATATCTCAGTTCCCCCATGCCTGACAGCAGAGGTGGGTTTTAAGGAGCTTACGAAAGGCAAGGAAGGTGGGCGCCATTCTAATCTCTGGGGGGAGTTGGTTCCAGAGGGCCGGGGCCACCACAGAGAAGGCTCTTCCCCTGGGTCCCGCCAAATGACATTGTTTAGTTGACGGGACTCGGATTAATGATGGTTTGGGTAGGCACCTATCATATCCAATTGCAGTTTTGATCCCCTGAGCCTGCTTTGTCCTCCATTATCTTAATACAGTATATCAAAATCCAATGGCAATAAGGTTAGTAGCTAGTCCTTGCCAGCTGTCATAAGACTTAAAGCAGACCTTTAAACAAATACAAATAAACAGCTAGAATATGTTTATCCATGTATTAATTTCTTTTGACAAAACAATTTTCAAGTCCTCTGAAGAATAGCTTATAACTAGAAACCAGGCCATTATGTGTACAGTGATCCCCCGGTTATTGCGTCCCCGACCATTGCGAACAGGGTAATTTGCGATTTTTCAACCCGGAAGTAAACAACACCATCTGCGCATGCGTGCCCTTTTTCTTTCTATGGCCACGCATGCGTAGATGGTGGAGTTTGCCGGGCAGATCAGCTGCTGGGCGGCTTCCCTGGGTCTTCCCCTCTTGCCGGGGTTTCCCCTTTGCGTGGGCGGCGGGGAAACCCCAGCCCCGCTTCCCAGCTGAGTGGCGCGAGCAACGGCGTGGGCGGGCGAAGGGCGGGCGGCGCTGGCTTCCCCTCAGGAGACGCGCCTGAGTGGCCTTTTTGCTGTTCCTATGCGGGGGAAAGGCCGCTAGCCGGCTTTCGGAGCTCCTCCGGCGTCACCCGGCTTCTGGTAGAAGCCTTCTCTCTTTTTTTTCTTGCGGCGAGCCCGAGCCGTTCCTCTCTCGACCGCAGCCGAGCTTCCCTCGGCCCCCTTTGGCCCCATCGCCTCCTCCCCGCCTGCGAGACTCTTCTTCTCCGGCTTTCGGAGCTCCTCCGCCGTCACCCGGCTTCTGGCAAAAGCCTTCTCTCTTTTTTTTCATGCGCTTGGCGAGGAAAAGCAGGCGGGGAGGAGGCGACGGGGCCAAAGGGGGCCGAGGGAAGCTCGGCTGCGGTCAAGAGAGGAACGGCTTGGGCTCGCCGCAAGAAAAAAAAGAGAGAAGGCTTCTACCAGAAGCCGGGTGATGCCGGAGGAGCTCCGAAAGCACGAGCGATGGCCGGACGAGCGGCGGCCGCACCAGCAGCGGCGGCACGAGCGGCGGCGGCACCGCCGGTGAGGGAAGCCAAGCCGGCCAGGCTCAGCGGATCAAGCCCGGCTCCTCTCGGCCCAGCATCCTGGGCCAAGCGTCTGCCTTCCGTCACTGAGCCTGGCTCGCCTGGAAGATCGTAGCGTGCGTTGGCTGCAGCGGCGGGGGAAGCCAAGCCGGCAGCAATGTCGCCGCCGCTGCAGCCAACGCGCGCTACGATCTTCCGGGCGAGCCAGGCTCAGTGACGGAAGGCAGCCGCTTGGCCCGGGATGCTGGGCCGAGAGGAGCCGGGCTTGATCCGCTGAGCCTGGCTGGCCCGGAAGATGGCAGCGCGTGTTGCCTGCGCCAGGGCGAACTTCTGCGCTTGGCTTGAGGGCTCAGTTGGGAAGGCGCGCGGGTGTTTTAAAACGTCCCCGCCGACATGGGGGGCTCGCTAGCACCCCCCCCGAACCCCCAACCCGGGTTAGGGGGGTGCTAGCGAGCCCCCCATGTCGGCGGTGACGTTTTAAAACACCCGCGCCGCCCCCAATCTTCGGCTCCTCGCTAGCGCTGCAGAAGTAAAAACACCATCTGCACATGCGCAGATGGTGTTTTTACTTCCGCAGCGCTACTTCGCGAAAACCTGCTCGTTGCGGGGGGTCCTGGAACGGAACCCTCGCAACGAGCGGGGGATCACTGTATTGTCTCCATTCAAGGAAGCACTAATGTCAGCTATTGATATAGGAAGCCTAAAGCTACTGTGATTCTTAGGTGCAATGTTAAGTGGCTGTTCTTGGTGCTTGAATGAGTGGTGAAGTTAGTATCCAGAGTGATAATTCTTCATATGTGTACTTTGACAGAATTGAGAGTTGTGAGTAAAGGTAATAACATTGATGTGGTGGTGCATCTTGGCACAAATGATTTGTCCCAGAGAAATGTCAATGTAGTAAAAAGAGATTTTCAATGTCTAAGTGTGGAGCTGGGTAAAATAGCAGATTCAGTGACTTTCTCAGAGGTGTTACCGGTTTGTGGCCAAGAGGATAAAACAACGTGTATCATAGAGTTTAATGTGTGGTTAAAGCAGTGGTGTAAAGCTGAAGGTTTTGGCTATGTAAGTCATGATGTCAGTAGGTGGTCTAATAGGGAGTTGTTTAAGAGGGATGGTTTGCATCCATCATACAGAGGTACCCAGGTACTCGGTGAGGAATTCAGAACTTTTTTGGACAGGCATTTAAACTAGGTAAAGGGGACAGAGATGTAACTGATGTGGGTGATTTCTGTCCCCGACCAATGAGGATAAAGCAGTTTTTGGAAGCTTATGAAAAGGGAGCTGCAAATAAAATAGATGTAGTTGTTGATGATAAGGGGCAAACTAATAATGAAAATAATGTTCTTCGTGTAATGTGCACGAATGCTCGAAGCTTGAGCAACAAGCTCTGTGAATTAATGGCCATAATATCTAGAGATAATTTGGACCTGGTTGCCATAACTGAGACATGGTTTAAGGATTCTAATGAATGGGAAATATCCACACCATGATATACACTGTATAGGAAGGATAGAATAGAGAGAAGGGGAGGTGGAGTAGCCATTTATGTTAAAGAAACTCTAAAAACAACACTAATTCAAAATACATGTCAAGATCTAGTGACCCTCTGGATTTGCATGCAAAATAAAGACGGTTCTGTCATTAGAATTGGGGTGATCTATAGGCCTCCAGGGCAATCTGAGGAATATGACAACAAGATGGTGGATGAAATTACCCAAATGGCAGTAAAGGGAGATATTGTGGTTATGGGTGATTTCAACATGCCTGATGTTGACTGGAATATCCCCAGTGCCCTTACAAGCAAAAGTAAGAATATAGTAGAGGCCTTTACAGGAGCAGCTCTGGCACAGCTGGTTAAGACACCAACTAGAGGGGAGAATATTCTAGATTTAGTTTTTACGAATGGGAATTGGGTTTCAGATGTCAAGGTGGGAGAAAATTTAGGTTGCAGTGACCATCTATGTTTGTGGTTTGATGTAAAAACTCATTGTGAGCAATCCTATAATGCAAACAAAGTATTGGATTTCAGAAAAACAAATTTTAATGCAATGGGGGAATATTTAGATAATGAATTAAAGGGGAGGGATAAAATGGCAGGAGCGAGCACCCAGTGGACTGTATTTAAAAAGGCCATCTTAAAAGCCACTGGACTGTATGTAAGACAAATAACTAAAGGTAAAAGGAAGAAGAAACCGCTATGGTTTAGCAATGATGTAAGGACTATAGTCAATGAAAAAAAGGCTGCCTATAGGAGGTATAAAGAGTCTGGAAGTATAGCTGATAGGGAGGTGTATAAAATGAGACAGAAGGAGGCGAAACAGATAATATATGCTGCTAAAGCCTCAAAAGAGGAAGAAATTGCCAAATCTCTAAAGAAGGGGGATAAAACCTTCTTCAGATATATTAGTGATAAGAAGAAGAAAAACTGCGGCATCACGAAGCTTAGTACCGGGAAAAATACATGCATTAATGGGAATAAGGAGATCGCTGACCATTTCAATAGCTACTTCTGTTCAGTTTTCTCAAAAGACACCTTACAAAATAATACTATAGAGGGATATAGCATTGCCTCCAACTGTACGGATTCAGCTCCAGTGATCTTAGAAGCCGATGTCTTAGAAGAACTTGAACGATTAAAGATAAATAAGGCAATGGGTCCAGATGGCATCCACCCCAGAGTTCTTAAAGAACTCAGATCTGTCATTGCTACCCCCCTGACTGATTTGTTTAACCAATCCTTGTTAACAGGAGATGTTCCTGAGGATTGGAGAATGGCAAGTGTTGTGCCTATCCACAAGAAGGGCAGTAGAGAAGAAGCTGGTAACTACAGGCCAGTTAGCTTGACATCAGTTGTCGTTAAAATGATGGAGACTCTACTGAAAAAGAGGATAAATCAGCACCTAAAAAACAATAACTTATTGGACCCAAATCAGCATGGCTTTACTGAAGGCAAATCATGTCAGACTAATCTCATTGATTTCTTTGACTATGTCACAAAGGTGTTGGATGAAGGTGGTGCCGTGGATATTGCCTACCTGGACTTCAGCAAAGCCTTTGATACGGTTCCACATAAAGAGCTGATAGATAAATTAGTGAAGATTGGACTTAATCCCTGGATAGTTCAATGGATTTGCAGCTGGCTGAAGCATAGACACCAGAGGGTTGTTGTGAATGGCGAGTATTCTGAGCAGAGTCAGGTTACAAGCGGTGTGCCACAAGGGTCTGTTCTGGGTCCTATTCTTTTTAATATGTTTGTGAGTGACATAGGGGAAGGTCTGGTAGGGAAGGTTTGCCTATTTGCCGATGACTCTAAAGTGTGCAATAGGGTTGATATTACTGGAGGCGTCGGCAATATGGTAAATGATTTAGCTTTACTAGATAAATGGTCAAAGCAATGGAAACTGCAGTTTAATGTTTCCAAATGTAAAATAATGCACTTGGGGAAAAGGAATCCTCAATCTGACTATTGTATTGGCAGTTCTGTGTTAGCAAATACTGTACTTCAAAAGAAAAGGATTTAGGCGTAGTGATTTCTGACAGTCTCAAAATGGGTGAACAGTGCAGTCAGGCAGTAGGGAAAGCAAGTAGGATGCTTGGCTGCATAGCTAGAGGTATAACAAGCAGGAAGAGGGAGATTATGATCCCGCTATATAGAATGCTGGTGAGACCACATTTGGAATACTGTGTTCAGTTCTGGAGACCTCACCTACAAAAAGATATTGACAAAATTGAACGGGTCCAAAAACGGGCTACAAGAATGGTGGAAGGTCTTAAGTATAAAACGTATCAGGAAAGACTTAATGAACTCAATCTGTATAGTCTGGAGGACAGAAGGAAAAGGGGGGACATGATCGAAACATTTAAATATATTAAAGGGTTAAATAAGGTCCAGGAGGGAAGTGTTTTTAATAGGAAAGTGAACACAAGAACAAGGGGACACAATCTGAGGTTAGTTGGGGGAAAGATCAAAAGCAACATGAGAAAATATTATTTTACTGAAAGAGTAGTAGATCCTTGGAACAAACTTCCAGCAGACGTGGTAGATAAATCCACAGTAACTGAATTTAAACATGCCTGGGATAAACATATATCCATCCTAAGATAAAATACAGAAAATAGTATAAGGGCAGACTAGATGGACCATGGGGTCTTTTTCTGCCGTCAGACTTCTATGTTTCTATGTTTCTATGTATTCTACCGACCATGAAATTTTCCAAGTGCATATTGGACCAGAAGGCGTAGTTCAGGAGCAACAACCCCTGATACCTGAATGGCCAGAAATAATCTATTTTCAGGACATGGATTGGAAAAGAGGATTCCTCTACTGGATTGATGATAAAGGAGAACTGATGCGCTACAATATAGCAACCAAGACAAAATTAATAATTCCTACAAACTCACCAGGTGAAACACCATCTCAATGTCTTTTTGTAGTGTGGTCACCAAAACTGGACACACTACTCTAGGTGTAGTCTACCCAAGGCTTTGTAGAGTGGTATTATACTTTTGTATCTATACTGTTTGTTTTAATATTTCCTATGAATGAAACATTTTTAGGGCAAAGAAGAAAATATAGCCTCCTTATTAGGAATTTAATTGAAGAATTAAAAAAATCAAAATAGGCATAAAAACTTTGAACTAAACACACAGACATTATCTCCCACTGGCAGGATTGGAATATGGAGACTTGGAGTAGGAATCATTGCACTGTAGAATAGTAATTGTAGAGAGAAACCTGAGACCATATTGGTCCCAAGCACCACAGTCCTTATCATTGAGCCAGACTTGAAAATTACAGAAAGGTTCTATTTAAGATATCTACAAATAACTGTTAGACTCTAAAATGATTTGGAGGTGAGGGTGTCAAGACCTATTCCAGTTTTAGATGAAACAAAGGAAAGGGCAGCAGCAGGGGTGAAATTCAGTAGGTTTTGACAGGTTCTAGAGAACCCGGTAATGGAAACTTTGAATAGTTTGGAGAACCAGCAAATACCATCTGGCTAGCCGCAGTGTGGGGAGGGACTGGAGATTTTGCAATGTCCTTCCCCTGCCATGCCCACCAAGCCCCATTTTGAATTCATTCATTCATTCATTCATTCATTCATTCATTCATTCATTCATTCATTGGATTTGTATGCAGCCCTCTCTGGGGACTCGGGAAAGCTCACAACATATCAATACAGTGTTCCCTCAATTTTCGCGGGGGATGCGTTCCAAGACCGCCCGCGAAAGTCGAATTTCCGCGAAGTAGAGATGCGGAAGTAAATACACCATTTTTGGCTATGGACAGTATCACAAGCCATCCCTTAACACTTTAAACCCCTAAATTACCATTTCCCATTCCCTTAACAATTTAGTCACCATTATTACTGGTATTCACCATTGAATAAGACACTTAGTAATCCTGATATTTATAAACATAATTATTTATTAACAATAATTATTTTTTTTGTTATTTATTTGCAAAAATTATTAGTTTGGCGATGATGTATGACGTCATTGGGCGGGAAAAACCGTGGTATAGAAAAAAACCCGCGAAGTATTTTTTTATTAATATTTTTTTAAAAACCGTGGTATAGGCTATTTGCGAAGTTCGAACCCGTGAAAATTGAGGGAACACCGTATAACAATACATCTAAAAATCCTTCTTTTCTTATTCTCTATACCCCCTTCCTTGACTCTAATTCCCCTCAACATGTTTTTCTCTTTTCTCTGTCTATTCTTTACTCTTGTTTTTTCCCTCAACTCTTCTCTACTTCTTTCCTTACTATCAAAAATTCCTCAAACAATACCTGATGTTTATTATATAGACTACAAATGTTATGAGATACAATCTAATTATTGTTGCATTACCCTGTCTTACCTTTGCTTTTTCTATTTTTGTAAAGCTCAATAAAGATTATTTTATAAAAATCCAATTAATACGTCTACAAAGACTTTAAAAAAACCTCTAATATAATTTAAAAAAACATTCATCGCTATTCACCCAGGTCAGCAGTTAATATGCATAGTACATTTGGTTTTAATCTATTCATTCTGTCCTTAGATAAACTAAATGAAAATAATTCTGAATGCTTGTTATGTTGAACCCCCAACTTCCAACCAAACACAGCTGGCTTTTGTCCCTAAAGTGGGACTAGAATTTACAGTTTCCCTCTTTCTATCATGATGCCTTAAAACTGCTACACCAAACATTCTAGCAGCGGCAATGGAGCGCGTAGTCTCACTCCATTGCCGCCGGTCTTGCATGCGACATGCATGCACAACCTAAGCGATTCTGGCAGCTAAAATCAGTGGGGTTTTGCTTCCATGCGTGCGCAGAATTTTTGCTGCCAGAAGAACGTCTGTGCACGAGATTACGGTTGCTGCACATGCGCAGCATCCAGAATCTCACACCGGCACCTAGAGCGGCAGCTGGCGAAAGCACCCTGCCTGACCTCCAGCCACATGCCTGCTCTCACACACCGCAGGAGAGAGATGCCTGTGGCACAGGACAGCACAGAGCAGGCCACGTGGCCAGAGCCCGGGGCCACCCGGCCTGGTCCCCAGGCCATGCTCTCAGCGCCCCTGCAGGTTGTCACACACCGGAGCAAGGTAAGGGCTGGGCTGGCAGCCCGCAGTGTGGCATGGCTTGGCTTGGGCATTTTTGGTAGGGACAGGAATGATGGCCCACCCCTGGTGCTACGTGATGCCCATTTGTTAATTCTTATCAATATACTTATTAACTTTGCAGCGTCCTGAGCTCTTCAAGATGCCTCAACGCGAGCAGAGGGGTGGAGCCAGCTGCGGAGCCGAATGGATGGTGAGGAGGAGAGCTCCGGTTATTCCTCCACTTTTGAGGTGTTCGATCGGTCCTTCTTCGACCACAGACTACATGTGGAGGTATCTGACCAGTGGGGAGCCCTGTTAGCCGGTTTTCTTTTCGGGCAGGGGTCTGAGACGGCGGATCAGGAATTTCCCAAAAGAAGATCGTGCAATATGACGGCCTGAGGGACTCCCGGCTGGAGATTCCTATACTGATACTGGCAAGGCGATTGTACAGAACGGAAAGGTGTGACCTCAAATTTCTACGCAACTGCCGAGACAGAAACTTGATCCCCAAATGCTGCCAACTAAAATTCCATTCTAAAACCCCATCTGAAATAACCGAGAAACACGGTGGCTAACTTTAAATATTTATTCTCTGCAGGAGACTAACTAGACGCGGATACACTTTCACTCAGACGCGAGCTAGAGAGAAGCGCGTAAGACCGGAGGCACTTTCCTTTTATACTGTTTCACCCGGCAACAAGCGATGCCTGACAGCTCTACAAAGATTGGCGCCAAACTGTAGCAGCCAATGAGAAGCAGGTAAACAACTTCTAATACAAACAGTGAATTCTGCTTAACAACTCTACTTTTAGACTTTACCCAGCTACAGAATATTGTGGAATCTTCTGGTCATAACACCCCTCCCCCTTCTGGATGGATTTTTACAGGTTTTATTTGGACAAGCAAGTAATGAAGTCTTCGAGCCGAGCAGGCTTCCTGGGGGTGCGTTCTGACCGGCGTGGTTCGTTCAGGACCTGGACATCTACGGAGGACGAAGGTTCTTCTGGTCCTGCAGGTGAAGAACTTCCCCGGCTGGAGCATGGTGGAGCTGGGGCAGCGCTGGAATGGTCACTAAACCCAGGTAAGTCCCAATCTATTTGTTCCTGGGCACGGCTGGGTCTGGTATAACTCCCTGTGGGGAGTGAAGCATTAGAAACCCCATTACTAGTGTCAGCCATATTCCCTCTGATACTGGCTGTTTCCAGTCTCCCCCTGACATGGTCTATGTGCCTCTTCCAGAGGCGTCCATCATCCAGTTTGACCATATATGTTTTAGGACCTGTTTGCTCAGTCACTATCCCAGTCTCCCACTGTTTGCCCCTGTCAAAATTTTTTACATACACCTTTTGTCCCACAAACATTGACCTTTCAGGGGTTGTTACATACTCTGGCTTCATCTTAACATAAGAGGGGTGCAGCCTATCTAAAGGAGACCTCAATCTCCTTCCCATGAGTAGTTCAGCTAGGCTTCTATTGGTAGTTAGGCTCGGTGTTATGTGCTGAGTTAATAGGAAGGTGTCCAGTCTTTCTTGTATCTCCACTGGAGATGACCTTTTTATGGCCTCTTTGGCCACACGAACATATCTTTCTGCCATACCATTAGCCCAGGCTGCGTGGGGTGAGACCAAGGCATGTCTTACTCCCAATTGGGCTACGAACAGCTCCAGCTGTCTAGAGGTGAATTGGGGTCCATTGTCCGAAACCAGGACATCTGGACACCCATGGGTTGCAAACAACCTCCTTAAGACTTGTATAATTGTGGAAGATGTGGTGGACCCTAACAATATAAAATCCAACCATTTGGAGTATGCATCCACCACTATCAAAAACATATTGGTGCCCACCGGTCCGGCCAGATCTATATGTACCCTTGACCAGGGCCCTTGGGGTGTGTCCCACTGTGCAGGGGTGGTTTTAGGGGGATTTGGCCTTGTGTCCTGACAAGGGCTACATGCGGCCACCCAATCTTCAATTCCCTTGTCTAATCCTGGCCACCATAGATACCCTCTGGCCAAAGCTTTCATCCTGACCACCCCAGGGTGCCCCTGGTGCAGCATGTTCATGACTTGAGGCCTCAGTGCAGTGGGTATAACCACCCTGTCACCCCACAAAATACAATCCTGCATCACAGAGAGTTCCAGCCTCTTAGTTTTAAAATCCAGCACTGAGTGGTCTTCACCATTTGGTGGCCACCCTTTCAATATGTATTGGAGGACTTTTCCCAACACCAGGTCCTTTTTAGTTTCAATGGCCACCTCTTTGGCAGTAATAAGGGATGGTGTACCTAAATCACTGAGGAGGACATCTCCTGCAGGGGCAGGGTCCTCCACCCTTTGCCCTAATGGACAGCGACTAAGACCATCAGCATGATTAATCATTGAGCCCCCCTTATGTACAAGGATGTAATCATACCCTGACAAAAAAATAGTCCAACGGGACATGCGGGGGGACATAAAAGGTGGAGTTGGCCGCCCGGTGGCTAACAGCCCTAACAAGGGTTTATGGTCAGTGACCAGTTGGAATGGTCTCCCCAATAAGTAGTTGTGAAACTTTTTCACCTCAGCTACCAATGCGAGTGCCTCTCTATCTATCTGGGCATAATTACGTTCTGTCAGGGACAACGTCCATGAAAAGTATGCCACTGGGGCTTCCTGGCCATTTGGCAATATGTGGGCCAGGACCTCTCCCACCCCATACGGGGATACATTGCATGTAAGCCTAAGTGGCAACGTGGAACTATATTGTACCACGACACTTTGCGAGGTCAAGAGGTCTTTGATATTATTAAAAGCCTGTTGTTCTGTCTCACCCCATCTCCATGGCGCTCCCTTGTGGAGAAGTCGATGAAGCGGCTCAGCTGCTGAGGCTTTCTGTTTCAGAAAAACAGAGTAAAAATTTAATAGCCCCAAAAATGCTTGCAGCTCTGTTCTAGAGGTGGGGGCAGGGGCATCCTTAATGGCTCTGATTTTCTCCTCAGTGGGGTGTATGCCTGCTTCATCTATCCTAAACCCCAGGAAGTCCACTGAGGAAGTTCCCCACACACACTTTTCTGGCTTTAGCCTTAATCCTTTAGCTTGTAACCTAGCCAGAACCTGTCGAATTCTACAGTGCAGTTGGTCTGGAGTGTCCCCTGATATTAAAATATCGTCAAAGTAGGGGACCACCCCCCTAATTCCCCAGAGCAATCGTTCCATGATTCGCTGGAATATACCCGGGGCGACACTTATGCTAAATTGCAGTCGAGTACATTTAAAGGCCCCCCTGTGTGTCCCAACTGCTGCACAACAGGTATCGGATAGGAGTTGTGCTGTAACGCCTTATTCAAGGTAGATTTATAATCCGCAGAAACTCTCAGAGATCCATCAGGCTTCAGGGGGGTGACAATAGAGGTCTCCCAGGGGGCATTTTCGACAGGAACCAAAATACCGTGAGCCTGGAGTTTCTGCAATTGGGCATCCAATTTATCCATTAGGGGCAGTGGTACCCTGTGAGGTTTTAACCGGAGGGGCGGGACAGCAGGATCCAAAGAAAAAGAAATGGGTGGCCCCTTATAGGTACCCAAACCCTGTTTAAAAACCTCCGGAAATTCCTGGACAAAATCAGGCTCCTTCAAACAAGTCACTTTGTGAAGACCAGTGACAGCTAACCCCAAAGGAACCATCCAATCAAGTCCCAAAAGGGAATGATTCGCCCCCTCAATAACTAGAATAGGCAACATACAATGTACATTTCTAAAAGTTATAGGCACCCTAGTGCTTCCCAAAACCCGGATTGGGTGTCCCTGGAAGTCTTTAATAGCAATGTCCAGCGGCTTTAGCGAGTCCAGGGACAACGAAGGCACATACAGTCTCAGTTTATGCCACGGCATTAAAGTAAATTTAGAGCCTGTGTCCAGCTCCATGTGGCATGGTTGATGATTCAACATGAGAGGGACAATAATCTTATTAGGGGCTGGCGGGTAGGTGCCACAGTCCATGGATGTGCGGTTACCTCGGTTGCCGTCCCTCAAAGTGTTGCTCCCCGGTCTCCAGTTCTCTCTTCCTTGTTGTCTGAATGGTCGGTAGACTCAATGAGATGGAAAGGTGGGCAGCAGGTCTTGATTGAAGGGGGTGTCGTCAGGCAGGATGGCTCGGCAGATGGCGGCAATGTGGCCACGTTTGTCACAGCGGCGGCAGAAAGCATCCTTAAAGGGACATCTCGAGTGGGCATGCTGACCACGACATCCGGCACAGGCTTGGAAGGATGGACGAGGTTGTCTGGCTGGCGGTACCCGTAGCTGGCAGCAGTGGTTTTCATATGGGTCGAACTCAGAAGTACTGTAGTCGTGTTGATGGTTGGCGGGGGCGCAAGGTGCCTCAGCGATCTTAAAAACTGTGGCCAGCTTGTCGTTTGACTTAAGGTCAGCTGCAGCAGCTTCAGCGACTTCCGCGGTTTGAGCTGCCTTAATCACATCTTGTAGTGACGAGTCGTCAGCTGCCAGCAGTTTATTCCGGATAGAAACATTTCTCATGCCAAATATAATGGCATCAGTTAACCTAGCCTCAGGATTGTCAAACTGACAGTTGGCTAAAATAGTCCTGAGGCGAGTGGCAAACTGGTTAATAGATTCCCACTCAGCTTGAGCCATCCGGGAGAACTGGTGCCTGAAAACCCTGGCAGGTTTTGTTGGCTTAAAATGAGCTGCCAACTTAGCCATCAAAGTGTCCCATGGAACCGAATTTGCAGGTTCTGGGTCCATCAAGGTCTCTGCCAGGTCAAAAATTTGAGTCCCGCAGTAGTTCAGAAATAAAGCCCTTTTCCAGCCGTTGTCAGCATCTTTCATGCCGGCGGCTTCCAAGAAAATTTCAAATTTAGCCACATAGGCTGTCCAAGTTGACCTCTCAGGGTCAAATAATTCAGGCGGCTGATGATCAAAGGGGTCGCCATAATGATTTTTTCCGTAAAAAAAATCGCCTCTAGACCCTCGTCGCCAGTGAAATAACCGAGAAACACGATGGCTAACTTTAAATCTTTATTCTCTGCAGGAGACTAACTAGACGCGGATACACTTTCACTCAGACGCGAGCTAGAGAGAAGCGCGTAAGACCGGAGGCACTTTCCTTTTATACTGTTTCACCCGGCAACAAGCGATGCCTGACAGCTCTACAAAGATTGGCGCCAAACCGTAGCAGCCAATGAGAAGCAGGTAAACAACTTCTAATACAAACAGTGAATTCTACTTAACAACTCTACTTTTAGACTTTACCCAGCTACAGAATATTGTGGAATCTTCTGGTCATAACACCATCCACTGAACGGATCCTGAAAAGAACTGAATTAGCCCTTATCAGAAATGAACTCCACAGGAAAAGATTCCTACTAGACCAAACCAACAAAGACCTACTCACTCTTCATCTCAAACTTAGCAACAGAATCCACCCAATACTCTGGGACCAATCTAAACAACTAGCCCTCTGGAGAGCTGAAACAGAAACCTCCCTCAATACAGACATACACACCAAGAAACTCCACAATTTGGAAAAACACCAGAAATCCAAACCCTTTCCACAGCAACTCATGAAGAATACAGTACATAATTTACCAGACATGACCCTCACCACAGCAGAAACCAACGTCCTCTCCAAAGGATTCAACTTTGCAGTCGCCCCCAAACACATCCCCACTGAAAACATCATATGCGGAGTTGAAGCCACTCTAACCAAAATCAACCAAGATGAAGCCAACGAAATCAGACTTGAAGTCACCAATGTCCTCTGCTCCAGCATTCCACCTCGAAGCAACTTACATAAAGATGAACAAAAAGCACTCACCAACTTGAGGAAAGACAATAACATAATCATCCTCCCAGCAGACAAAGGCAAAGCCACTGTGGTGATGAACACATCTGACTACCAAGACAAGCTATCCAACCTACTCCAAGACTCCGCTTATAAACCTCTAAGTACAGATCCTACCACCTACCTGGAAAAAACCACCAAATCCAAAATAAAAGCTTCTCCCATCAGTGAAGAAATCCAGCAAAGAATCATCCCCAGAGAAAAATCATCCAGATGCCCCAAGCTCTATGGCCTCCCCAAGATACACAAAGAAGGAACACCACTCAGACCCATAGTCAGCTCCATAGGCTCACCCCTACAGAATCTTGCCAAATTTCTTGCCAAACAACTCCAGCCCTATGCAGAATCCATCATGTCTCATGTACAAAACTCATTCCAATTCACAGAAATCATAAAGGAACAAAACCTACAACCCAGCGACCTTCTCGTAAGCTTCAATGTCATATCTCTCTTCACCCAAGTGCCTATCAAAGAAGCCCTGACAGCCATCCAAAACAAATACAACCCCCCGAAGCACATCTTAGATCTGACCAACCACTGCCTGATACATACTTCATCCACAATGGACAAAGATACAAAGAGATAGAAGGAGCCCCCATGGGATCACCCCTGTCACCCGTCATCGCAAACTTATACATGGAATATTTTGAAACCAACGCCTTGGACAAATCTGAACACAAACCCAAACTCTGGCTTAGATATGTAGATGATACCTTCGTAATTTGGCCACATGGGAAAGAAAAACTGGACAGCTTTCTCACACATCTCAACAGCCTACACCCCAAAATACAATTCACCATGGAAATAGAAACCAACAACAAACTTCCCTTCCTGGATGTCCTAATCTATAAAAAACCCAATGGCTTCCTAGGACATACCATCTACCTGAAGAAGATACACACCAACCACTACCTGAACGCAAAATCCCACCACCAACCTGCACAGATCAATTCCGTAGCCAAGACCCTCATTTCCAGAACCAAACGCCTAGCCGACAAAGACCACCTGGAACCTGAATTACACAGTCTCACAAATGTATTAATTTCCAATGGATTCCAAAGAGAGGCAATCAACAACTTAATCCATAAAGAGACACCCCCCAAGAACCAAGACACAGAACAGGACAATGGCATCGCCCTGCTCCCTTACATCAAAGGCACCACAGATAAAATCAGTAAAATTCTCTGCAAACATAACATCAAGACAGCCTTTGGTACAGATTAAAAAATAGCCAACATCCTAAGAAACCCGAAAGACAATACCCAGCTAGAAAACCAGGGAGTTTATCAAATACCATGTAAAATCTGCCCAGCCACATATATTGGACAAACTAACAGGAGAGTAAATGCACGTGTTGCAGAACATAAGAATGCATTAAAGAAAAAAGAAAAGACCTCCTCCCTTTTCCAACACTTCAAAACTACAGGACATGAAATTGATTTTGACAGTACTAAATTAATTTCCAAAACAGAACACTACAGGAAAAGAATAATCATGGAAGCCATCGAGATAGAAAAACATCCCCAAAATATGAACAAGCGGGATGATACCTCCTGCCTACCAGACATCTGGAAACCAACCCTCAAATGTAACCCAGCCATAAAAACTGAAACTAGACTCAGAACATACATTGCAAAACAATCAAGCAGCCTGCAAGCTCCAACTACTCAGGATATCACACCTAATCAACAACCATTAACTAATCAGCATACTTCAGCTCCATCAACGACCCAAGATGTTACCCCACTGACTCACCAGGAAGTTTCTACACAGCAGGCAATTGCTGAGCCATCAAACCACACCCAGCCACCAGTACTTATAGAAGGAAGGCAGCTCAGGTCTCGCAGTGTTCGCCTTAGTACAAGGACAGAAACACCAGCCTGAAGATGATGAGTGTGACCTCGTCGAAATGTCACCAGAAATTTCCAAATCCTACACGGGAAGAAACCCGAATATACCAAGACCGTCATACCTGTACCCGTGAAAATCTACGAAAACATATATATACATATATATATATATATACTCTTTGACTTCCCCACATCTTCCTGATTATCTTTTAATCAAATCACCACTATGCCGTAATTCTCCCCAAGCAAGTTATTACAATTGCTTATGAATTCCTACAGTGTATCCCAGAAACACCCCTGGGGGAAGTGAATGTCAATTATTTTTCTTGCTAGCTCAGCCCTGCTTATGGCTTGCCAAAGAGATCAACTTACTTAGTGACTGCTGTAGCTCATGCAGGACTGTGAATGAAGAAATCGAGGCATTCAGCAGTATACCAACACCAGGTGTGGAACGAGATGCATAATACAAGTGTGTTACAGTGCTCCAGAAGAACAGATTTTCAAATACAGCGAGTCCTAAGGGATCCTGATTTTTCAGCATTGTATCAGGGAAAGTATATTTTCCAGAACCATCTACCTTTACTGTTTCGATGGACTAAAAAAACCCAAAAAGCAATATGAGAACAATATTCAGACTTGCAGAACTATCACTAATTGTTTTAATTAAATAGCCATGCTTTCTGATAACCCAAGGCAATTCTCTATGGCACATTTTGCTCAAATTCTCCAGATCATGTGGTTTATACATTGTGGCCCTCTATATCTAAATGGTCTCTTTATTTATGTTATTTCAGGTTTGCTTGGTTTGTTTGGTTATTTCAGGTTTGTTTGGTTAAGGAATTTTAGGTATTCATTTTGGTTCAGCCAATTGTACCACTTGTCCCAGATTTTATGAAATTCAGATTCATCCTTATCTTGAAGTGCCAATGACAATCTAGTAATTTCCATGCACTTTAGTACTTTGATTATAATGTTTAACATTGATGAGATTGACTCCTTTTTCCAATTTTGTCCATAGAGTATTCTAGCAGCTGTTGTGACATGTAAGATTATATACCTATCCTCTTTCTTAAAATTCTCCCTAGACGCCCAAGAGCAGGGGTAGGCAAAGTTGGCTCTTCTATGACTTGTGGACTTCAACTCCCAGAATTCCTGAACCAATCATGCTAGCACAGGAATTCTGGGAGTTGGAGTCCACATGTCATAGAAGAGCCAATTTTGCCTACCCCTGCCCAAGAGGAAAAGCTCAGGTTTAAAAAAAAACAGTTTGTGATATAGAATAGAATAGAATAGAATAGAATTTTATTGGCCAAGTGTGATTGGACACACAAGGAATTTGTCTTGGTGCATATGCTCTCAGCGTACATAAAATAAAATATACATTTGTCAAGAATCGTGTGGTACAACAGTTAATGATTGTCATAGGGGTCAAATAAGCAATGAAGAAGCAATATTAATAAAATCTTAGGATATAAGCACCAAGTTACAGTCATACAGTCAACATGGGAGGAAATGGGTGGTAGGAATGATGAGAAAAACTAGTAGTTCAATACAGTTTTTAATTTTTAACCAATAGGTTTTGGCCCTGAGGCAGGTTCACCATAGGTGGTAGTAGGTACCAATCTCTTTTCTATATTTCCAGCAGACTGCTGAAAGATTTGGGAACATTTTAGCAAGCTATGCTGGTGGAAGGTGCCTACAATATTACGTTTAATTGAAGAACATAAACACATTTTTGGGATTTGTTTTCATAAATCACAAGGGGGAGGGAGGGGGAGGGAGAGAGAGAGATGCAAACTATAGGTAGCTTTGAATTTGAAATGGGATGAAGTGCACACCTTTTTATGCATACTGATCCAATAGAGTCTATTAGTGACGTAATCAAGAGTCAATCCCGCGGGCTCTTCAGCAATTAATACCACAAGCACATGTCTGTCTGATCCATCCATCCCTGCAGCTTCTATTGCAGTCCCATCCTTCTCACCAAAATTCACCCAGTACATGTATCTGTGATAAGGTAGAAAACCAGAACAAAATGCTTCAAGAGCAGAGTTAAATCTTGACGTAGTCATGTTTGGAGTAGAGCTATTTAAATAATTGGGAGAAGTTAGTGTGACTACATTTAGGAAAATTTGCTGGCATTAATCTACTGCCATAATGTACATTTCTCTAATTCTTTGCTATTTATATGGGTTGGACATACATGCACAGATATACACAGAAAACAGTGTACAGTGGTACCTCTACTTAAGAACGCCTCTACTTAAGAACTTTTCTAGATCAGAACCGGGTGTTCAAGATGTTTTTTGCCTCTACTTAGAACCATTTTCTACTTAAGAACCCGAGTCTGGAAAAATTTCCAAGGAAATTTGAGAGTGGCACGAAGGCCCGGCTAGTTTCCTGCCATTCCCCCTTTAATCCCGGCCATCACGGGCTTTTCTAGGCTGCCAGAGGAGCCTTTGGGTGGCGCTTAAGGAGGTTTTGGCAGTCCAGAGTGAACGAAGCATTTTCCTTTCTCTGGGCGCTTGCAGAGGGAATAAACCTCTGCCAGCGCCCAGAGAAAAGAAACGCTCCCTTCGCTCTGGGCAGCAACTGTCCTCCTCCTCTTCTTCCTCCCACCCAAATTCCAAGCTTTTATTTCCTTCCTAATGAGTTTTCATGCATTATTTGCCTTTACATTGATTCCTATGGGAAAAATTGCTTCTACTTACAAACGTTTATACTTAAGAATCTGATCACGGAACGAATTAAGTTCTTAAGTAGAGGTACCACTGTATATCTTTTGTGCAATTTGCCGTTTTGCTGTTTGCTGGGAGGCAAATTGCTGTTTTTTCCTTGTTTTCCTCCCCCAAAACTAAGGTGCATCTTACATTCCAGTGCATCTTATACTCCAAAAAATATGGTAGTTGCCCGGTGTCCAAATTTTGATCACACGACCATGGGGATGCCACAGTGCTCGTCAGGGTGAAAAACAGTCATAAGTCACTTTTTTAAAAAGTGCTGTTGTAGCTTTGAATGGTTACTAAACAAACTGCTGTAAGTCGAACACTAACCGTATGTAAAAATTTGAGATTCCAGCTCTAAAGACTTATGGAATTTCTGGAAAGAACAGTGAATTCTTACTGGATTTGGCAACCTCTTGAAACTCTGGGCATTTTTAATAAATAATTTAGATCTTGGAGATGTTATATGGGAAGGCTTCAAATAACATAGTACTGGCAGGCGTCATGTATGCATGAAATTATATCACTATTACAACACTGTAAATACAGTAGCGTCTATTCTGAAACTTGTACTTTTTTTCTGGAAATATAACCAGCTGCTTCGGCACCAGATTTTTCTCTAGGACCTTTACATAGCCCCTACCATCATTGAAACCAGTGAAAATGGCATGAGGATAATTGCTGGCCCAGTATAACTGCCCTGTGAACCAGTCTACAGAGATGCTGTTGACGAATGAAAAAATATGAGTGCATACAAAAGGGTTAATTTTTGATTCTGGATTTACCTGTAGTAAATAATTTTACCTGGATAAAAAATCATCTCACTTTTTCCAGACACATAAACATGCAGTTTTTTATCTTCACCAACCCAATAATAGCTTCTCCTTAAGAGGTCATAAGCTACAGAGACAGGCTTTGTTTTTGTAGATATTAGACTCTCCAGGTGATGCATCTTTAAATCCAGGAGGACAAGACCTTGAGGGACAGCTAGTAGCATTTTGGTGGCACCATCTGAACAGAAAAGAACTTTAACTACCTTTGCTCTAATACATAGTCAAATTCAGCCACCTCAATTTGAAGCACTCTTGATCTGAGCTGGCACTGCACCTCTTAGAATTCTTAACCAGCTAACAATATATAGGATTTAATTATGTCTCAAATCACTTGTTAATTCTGACTCAGGTGAAACTAAGAGATCTCATCTATTTTTTCAGCCCTTAGACTCATTGCATGTTAATTGTACTGTGGACTGAAAGCTTACCTATAACATTGCAAAGGGTTCCATTGACGAGTTCATATCCTTCAACACACTCACAGGTAAAAGAACCTAATGTGTTCTTGCACAATTGATTACAAGGACTGTATGCTGTTTCACATTCATCAATATCTGCAAAGAACAAAACAACGCTGTTGAAAGTTGCTATAAATTGTAAAGGCAGTTACATCAAAAAGTGTAATCATTTATAGAAAAAATTATGTGCACACAATAAACCTGGGAAGATCCTTAAAAAATAATAATCAAGCAATAGATCTGCAAACACCTAGAAGCAAACAAAGTTATAACCAAAAGGCAACATGGGTTTATCAAAAAAAAAGAGATCATGCCAAACAAATGTTATTTCATTCTTTCACCAAGTGACAAAATTAGTGGACCAGCAAAATGCTGTGGACATAGTATACTTGGATTGCAAAAGGCATTTGACCAATTAGACCACAATCTACTTCTTGGTAAACTAAAAAATGTGGAATAGTCAGCATCACCACCAGATGGATCCATAACTGGTTAACAATCTGCACATATTGTGCAGTCCTTAAAGGAACTACATCTACATGAAAGGCAATAAGCAGTGGGGTACCCCAAGGTTCTGTTTTAGGCTCAGTACTCTTCAATATCTTCACAAACAATTTAGATGGGGGAATAGAAGGGGAACTTGTCCATCTTTCATGGCCAAATTTTATTTTATGAATGGTGTGCATGCATAAGATTTGATTGGTTTTTATATAAATGGGTTTTATTGGGGTTAGTTTTTTAGAGCTTATATTCGACTTCTTTTTTATTGTTGTATCTTTTTGTATTGTTATTATGTTGTAAGCCGCCATGAGTCCTTCAGGATTGGGCAGCATAGAAGTCAGATAGATAGATAGATAGATAGATAGATAGATAGATAGATAGATAGATAGATAAGATAAGAAAAGAAAAGAAAAGAAAAGATAGATAGATACATAGATAGATAGATAAGATAAGATAAGATAAGATAAGATAAGAAAAGAAAAGATAAGATAAGATAAGATAAGATAAGATAGATAGATAGATAAATAAATAAATAAATTCATCACATTTGCAAATGACACCAAGCTAACAGGAATAAGTTAAAGATCCAGAAGGATCTTGACAGACTTAAACACTGAGCCCTATAAATTCAGTGTAAAGTTAAGGTTTTACACTTAGGCAAGGAAAATCAAATGTACAGGTATAGAACTAGTGGAACCTGGCTCAATAGCAGCAATTTTGAGAGGGATCTTGGAGTCCTAGTGGACAACCATTTATGAGCCAGCAATATGCAACAGTAGCAAAAAAAGCCAATGCAATCATAGGTTGCATTAATAGAGGGATAAAATCAAGACCATGTGACATATTTCTACTGCTTTATAAAGTCTTAGTAAGACCACTCTTATAACACTGGATCCAGTTTGAGTCATCAAATTATAAAAATGATGTTGAGACTCTGGAAAGAGTACAGGAAAGAGAAACAAATATGATTCGGGGGCTGGTGGCTAAAACATATGAAGAACAATTGCAAGAATTGTTAGGTCTAGTCTAGAGAAAAGAAGGACTAGGGGTGACCATGATGAAAATGTTCCGATACTTGAGGGGCTGCCACAAAGAGGAATAGCTCAAGCATCGGAACATTTCCAAAGCATCAGAAGGCCAGACGAGTAGCAATGGATGAAAACTAATAGAGTAACCTAGAACTAAGGAGGAATTTCCTGACAATGAAAACAATTGACCAGTCGAACGAAAGGGTTGCCTTCAGAAGTTGTGAGTGCTCCATCACTGGAGGTTTTTATGAGATTGGATAGTCGTTTGTTTGAAATTTTATAGGGCAGTGATGGTGAACCTTTTTTTCCCTCGGGTGCCAAAAGAGCATGCGTGTGGGCAATGGTGCATGTGAGTGCCCACACCCATAATTCAATGTCTGGGAAGGCCGAAAACAGCTTACCCCGCCCTCCAGAGACCCTCTAGAGGTCAGAAACAGCCTGTTTCCCAACTTCTGGTGGGCCCAGTAGGCTCGCGTTCTACCCTCACCAGGCTCCAAAGGCTTCCCTGGAGCCAGAAGAGGATAAAAACACCCTCCCCCTGGAGGCTATCTGGAAGCCAAAAATGCCATCCCAGAGCCTCTGTGCGAGCCAAAAATCAGCTGCCCAGCACCCACATGTACGTTGGGGCTGAGCTAGGGCAAGGGCTCACGTGCCAGCAGATATGGCTCTGCGTGCCACCTGTGACACCCATGCCATAGGTTCACCATCACTGGTATAGGGTCTTTTGCTTGTGCCAGTGTTCAGACTAGAAACCTTGAAACCTTTGTTATTCTGATACTATTGTTATTGGCATAGTTTAATTGCCTAATTTATATACAGTATATAAAAGTGAAAACCCACTCATGTCATAATCACAAAATCTCCAGAACTGTAAAGTCTATGAACTTGAAATTTGGCACATATGTTCCACTTGCCTTCTAGGTGCTCACTTAAAAATTATTTTTTCAAAATGTCCACAGCAACATTAGTATTTCCTATATTATTATTAACATGCTCTGATGCAAAGAGGTTCTACTCTATAAAGCCCTTCATGGCATCGGACCAGAATATCTCCGAGACCGTCTTCTGCTGCACGAATCCCAGCGACCGATTAGGTCCCACAGAGTGGGCCTTCTCCGGGTCCCGTCAACTGAACAGTGTCATTTGGCAGGCCCCAGGGGAAGAGCCTTCTCTGTGGTGGCCCCAACTCTCTGGAACCAGCTCCCCCCAGAGATTAGAACTGTTCCCACCCTCCTTGCCTTTCATAAACTCCTTAAAAACCACCTCTGCCGTCAGGCATGGGGGAACTGAGATATTCTTTCCCCCGAGGCCTTTACAATTCATGTATAGTATGTTTGTATGTATGGATGTTTGGTTTTACAATAATAGTTTTTTAGTTGTTTTAGTATTGGATTTACATGCTGTTTTTTGTTACTGTTGTTAGCCGCCTCGAGTCTACGGAGAGGGGCGGCATACAAATCCAATAAATAAAATAAAAAATAAATAAAATAAATAATCAAAGAGAAAAGCAACCTAGAACTTGGGAGAAATTTCCTAACAGAACAATTAATAAGTGGAACAGATTGCCTACAGAAATTGTGAATACACTGGAAATTTTAAAGGAGAGATTGGACAACTGTTTGTCTAAAATGGTATAGGGTTTCCTGCTTGATCAGGGGGTTGGACTAGAAGACCTTCAAGATCCCTTTCAACTCTGTGATTCTGTTCTGTTCAATTTCTGTCCTGTCCTGTCCCTATGCCTATGCCTATTCTACTCTAGCCAATGTTATCGTTCACAGCCACCTTTTTTCTTCTATGATCCTGCACCTGAACTGTAATAAGTGAGGCCTCGGGTAAGTCAGAATGCTTTAATCAGAACTCATGCCAGGCTGGCAGGTACAGGCTTAAAGGAAAAAACATTACAGGGGCTTTTATACTCCAAGCTGCCTGAGGCAGCAACCAATTAACATTAGAGAAACTTCCCGCTTACTATGTATCCAGGGGACGCGCGCCAATCAGCACCCTGGATAGCTCCGGCTCGCAAGACACCTAGCGGCCGGCTGTTACTAAACAGACAGACACTACACTCCTTTACCTTTTGCTCGCACACACATAATCCTTTAAATAAGATGGTCTGCGGCAAACTCTCTCTGAACGGCGTGGCTCCGTAACACGAGCCGAACTTGGATCCAACCGCTCTGCTTCTTGGCTTAAATCTGCACTTTGGGATAGCTCCGCCTCCCACCGGGCTCCAGCGGTTGCTTCCCCAGCACTGCAGGCTGCGCTTGGAGGTTCCTGGAACCCTTCTTCGGATTGGTCCACGGCTATCCGTTCTTCCACATCTGCACTCCTATCTAGGCGCACCTGATCCAGGTGCCTCCGCCAGATTCTGCCATCCTTCAGCATTACCTCGAAAGAACGGGGCCCCAATTCCCTGCTCACAGTTCCCTTTTCCCACGTCTGGTTCCCGGAATAAGATCGCGCATACACCCCGGCTCCCACATGTATTCCTCTAACTGATGGTTCAGGCCATTGCATCCCAATGGTGTAATCTGGGTGCAACCTATCCAGAATAATCCTCAATTTCCGACCCATCAGAAGCTCGGCCGGGGTCCTACCCGTGGACACACACGGAGTGGAATGTTGGGCCAACAACACTTCCGCCAATTTCTCTTTCCACGAGCCCTGTGGCATTTTCTTCAAAGCCTCCTTAACAGCCCTAACTGCCCGTTCTGCTTGGCCATTACTGGCCGGATGCCAAGGCGAGGAAAGGGCATGCCTAATGCCAGCTGATGCTAGGAAGGACTCAAACAAAACTGAAGTAAACTGTGGCCCATTGTCTGAGACTAATAGATCCGGAAGGCCATGTGTGGCGAAAAGGGCCCTTAAAGAATCTATCACTGTCTGAGCCTGAGTGGACCCTAACTGGGCCACCTCTACCCACTTGGAATAGGCATCAACTGTTATTAAGAATGTTTGGCCCATAAACGGACCAGCCAGATCTATGTGTACTCTAGTCCAGGGTCCTGACGGCGGCTCCCATGCCAACGGCTCCGCCCGAGGGGGAAACGGTCTGCACTCCTGACAACTCATACAATCGGCCACTCTCTGCTCTATTTCCCTGTCCATACCCGGCCACCACACATAGTCCCGGGCCAATCCCTTCATTCTCACAATGCCCGGGTGACCCCTGTGCAACATGGCCAGCACTTGATTCTGTAACCTACCTGGCACCACGACCCTCTCACCTCTTAGTATTGTGCCCTTCTCAACAGAGAACTCCGATCTGCAGCGCCAAAAAGGAACGAGATGCTCGGCGGGGGTCGAATTCGGCCATCCCCGCAGCACCCACTGCCTAACCTGTGATAAAACACGGTCCCTTCCAGTCTCCCTGGCCACATCCCTAGCAGACAATATTAAAGATCCTTCAGATAGGGCTAATACTGAGCAGGACGGGGCAGGATCGGACAATAATTCGGCCAGGGGGCATCGGCTGAGGGCATCAGCATGGGCTATGTGGCGACCCGGTTTATAAACTAAAGTGTCATTGTAATTGGCCAGGAAAATGATCCATCGAGACATGCGTGGAGATAAAACGATGGGGCTCTGACAGTTTCCCACTAATAAACCTAAGAGTGGCTGATGGTCAGTGACCAACTCGAAACTCCGGCCATATAAGTATTCATGGAATCGACGGACTCCCGCAATGAGCGCCAACGCCTCCTTGTCAATGTGCCCGTAGTTTCTCTCCGCCTGGGCAAGGGTCCGAGAAAAGAATGCTATGGGCGCTTCCGAGCCATTTGGCAGCCGGTGACTCAGGACAGCCCCGACGCCGTACTGTGAAGCGTCGCAAGTCAGAACCAAGGGTAACCCAGGGGAGTACTGAGCCAGAACATCATTTGACAAAAGAATTCTCTTGACCGCCCCAAACGCGGCTTCCTCCCTAAAGCCCGGTTTACAGAACATTTATAGTCCCCGCATAATCTAATACCCCCATCCCCTTTGAAGGCAATGACCAATGGGGTCTCCCACGCCGCTTGGTCCACCGGTTCCAGTACACCTTGAGAGATCAGACGGTCCAGTTCAGTGTCCACCTTCGGCCGGAGAGGAATTGGAACCCTGCGGGCTTTCAGCCGCACTGCCGGTACCTGGGGGTCAAGACTGAACGAAATAGGGCTTCCCGTGTAACAACCCAAACCTTCGTTGAAAACTGAGGGAAACTCCTTAGCTAGTTTATCAAAGGCTGAAGCCCCATTAACCAAATTAACCCCCGAGACAGATAACCCCAACGATTCAAACCAGTTTAACCCTAAGAGATTTGAAAAGGGACCATCCACCACTATTAAGGGCAACTTGCCCACAAACGACTTGAATTTGACCGCAAAACGACCCTCCCCCAGAATTGGAATTAAGGAGCCTTGGTAATCTTTGAGAACTGAGCTGCAGGGCCGTAGGTGATTCTTGCTTAACCTAGGAAAATAGCGCTTCAGGGTAGACCATGAAGCCAAAGAATGCGCCGATCCAGTGTCTACTTGCATCGAACACCAAGCGTCCCCCAGGCGAACTTCAACAGAAATTTTTTCTGTGCCGCTCGACGTCTTCCAGACATACGATGTTGCTAGACGCGGGAAACTGTAGACGGTATTATATTCATCTCGGCGGTTCGATGAATATTTCTTTTGCCAACGAGAGTTGTAGTTCTGGGACTCCCTCTGCTCCCTCCTCGGGCTTGGTGGGGATCTGCGGGAACGGCAGACCCTTGCAATGTGCCCCCGGGCACCACATCGCCGGCAAGCCGCGTCCCTAAATGGGCAATTTGATCTAAAATGGCTTCCCCCACAGCCCCAACACGGAGACAACGGAGGACGGGGACGGGCAGCAGGCGGATCCCGGCTGCGGTTAGCTGCCAGCCGGCAAACCTCTTCCTCCTCCCCGGCATTGGAATCCTCCTTCTCTACAAGAGCCGGGGGCTTGTCTGGAAGCGGCGGCCCTTTACTGGTGACATTTACGGAGCTGTCCATGGCTGCGAGAGACAAGGTTGACAGCTCGAACGCACGGGCTTCCGCCAGAGCCGTTTGAAAAGTTAAGTCTCGGGTGGCCAGGAGACGCCTCTTAAGGCGTCCATCCCTTACCCCAAAAACCAATCTGTCCAATAAGTAGTCGTTTAGGTCTGTAAATTCACAGTATAAAGCCGCCCTGCGGAGAGCGGCGACAAAATCATTGATTGATTCCCCTTCCGCCTGGTTCCTCTGGTAAAATTTGTATCTCCGGGCACAGCGGGACGGGGCAGGGGCATAATGGTCCTGCAGCGTAGACAGAAATTGCTGCCACGGAACCTCATGTATTGAGACCGGGGCGAACAAAGCCCTCGCCATCTCAAACATCTCTGGGCCACAAAACCCGAGGAAATAAGATCTCTTCCGATCCCCTGATATTTCGGTATAGCCATTAGAAATTAAAAAACAATCGAAGCGGGCCACGTATGAGTCCCACGTCTCCCCTTGAGGGTCGAAGGGGGGAAAGGTCAGCTGTACCGACATCCTCACTTACTGTTACAATACTTAGTAAGAATCCGCATGGAACGTTCGCCTCTCGTCGCCAGTGTAATAAGTGAGGCCTCGGGTAAGTCAGAATGCTTTAATCAGAACTCATGCCAGGCTGGCAGGTACAGGCTTAAAGGAAAAAACATTACAGAGGCTTTTATACTCCAAGCTGCCTGAGGCAGCAACCAATTAACATTAGAGAAACTTCCCGCTTACTATGTGTTCTGTCTGGGTTTTCCCAGACCTCAACACCAACTGAAAAAACAGCCAGACACTCTGGTAAAAGCCAAAAGTATTTTATAGCTGGAAAAAAATAAGCACAAAGGAAAACCTGTCTTCACAACAGACAGGCTATAATACGTTACAGCAGGGTCCTGATGTCCAGTCAATACCACAAGCTTCTTGCTGGCACCCCCCCCCCAAGGTTTCAATAGTCCAAGGCACAAACCAGGATTGTAAGCCACCAAAGTTCACAGACAGGTCTCACGAATCTCCAAGATAAAACTCCACAAGCCAGGAAGGGTGGGTCCGCCTTTTATCCTTTCCCAAGAGCACCACACCCAAACCCAGCTGTGACCTCTAATGCTGGAAATACTTAGCCAATTGAGTCCGTCTCTGATTAGCTCTCCTTTGTCGCATATCTATGATGTCTTGAGCATTTTCCCCTAAGGAATCCAGGCTGCTTGCTGGGGAGAGCTCCCCCTGGTGGGACTCTGGCTGTCCTTCTTCTTCAGCCTGGGATTCCTCTTCCTCGTCAGTCTGCACCTCCTGTTCCTCAGCCTCTCCCTCTGAGCTGGAAACCGACAGAAGGTCAGCCATTCCCGGAGGGGTCCCAGACTGAACCACAACACTATGTATCCAGGGGACGCGCGCCAATCAGCACCCTGGATAGCCCCGGCTCGCAAGACACCTAGCGGCCGGCTGTTACTAAACAGACAGACACTACATGAACAGTGTCATTTGGCAGGCCCCAGGGGAAGAGCCTTCTCTGTGGTGGCCCCAACTCTCTGGAACCAGCTCCCCCCAGAGATTAGAACTGCCCCCATCCTCCTTGCCTTTCGTAAACTCCTCAAAATCCAGGCATGGGGGAACTCCTCAAAATCCAGGCATGGGGGAACTGAGATATCTCCCCCGGGCCTATACAATTTATGTATGGTATGTTTGTATGTATGTCTGCTTAATAATGGGGTTTTTTAAATATTTTTAAATTGTAAATTATTAGATTTGTTATGAACTGTTTTATTGTGCTGTGAGCCGCCCCGAGTCTACGGAGAGGGGCGGCATACAAATCTAATAAATAATAATAATAATACTCCCCCTCCCCACCTGAAAATAAATCTGTTCCAAATGCAAAATACAAGCACAGGAGAGGAGTTTCACTTTTACTTTCACAGCAGCAAATAGCTTTACTACAGAAGCGTTGAGCTAAGTCAAGGCCAAGCTCCTTCCTGTCTCTTTCTGGCTCACACAGCAAATACTTCTTTTAGTTTTCAAACAGATCTTTTGTACAGATCTGTAGGTCATGCAATTAGGAAAAGACAAGTAAGGGAACACAAATATCATCAAACTCATCTCCAAGTAAGTAGACAGACTGCAAAAACATATTATTAACACACTCCTGTGCTAATTAGTTAACTGTTCTACTCCCCTTCCCAACCTGAAAATAACTCTGCAGAGAATGGGACAGCACAGGAGAGGCTTCTGTGGGACAAGGCTGAAGGAGAAAAGTGGACAGGATAGGATAGGATCAGGGCCACCATCAGGATTTTTGGGGCCCCATACAGCCTAAGTGTCTGGGGCCCCTGCCCACCAATTTAAAACTACTGCCCCCAAATCCCGTGCCATGCCCACCATGGCCACACACCCTGGGCAAGCCCTCCCCCGGCCCTCTGAGGTCAAACACAGCCCTGATGTGGCCCTCAATGAAATTGAGTTTGACACCCCTGGCCTAGAGGCTATGACCAAGGGCTAAGAGAACGAGTATGTTTAGCTCAACAAATAGAAAACTGAGGGGGAATATAATAGTAGTTCCCCAATCCTTAAAGGGCTGCCACAGAGCGGATGGCATCTATTTATTCTCCATGCCACCTGAAGGTAGTACAAGAAGCAATGGGCGGAACCTCACCAAGAAGAAATGCAACCTGGAAATAAGGAAAACCTTGGGACTGGGCGGCATAGAAATAAATAAATAAATAAATAAATAAATAAATAAATAAATAAATAAATAAATAAATAAATAAATAAATAAATAAATAAATAAATAAATAAATAAATAAATATAAGTATATAAGTATATAAGTTTATAAGTATATAAAAATATAAAAATATAAAAATATAAAAATATAAAAATATAAAAATATAAAAATATAAAAATATAAAAATATAAAAATATAAAAATATAAAAATATAAAAATATAAAAATATAAAAATATAAAAATATAAAAATATAAAAATATAAAAATATAAAAATATAAAAATATAAAAATATAAAAATATAAAAATATAAATATATAAATATATAAATATATAAATATATAAATATATAAATATATAAATATATAAATATATAAATATAAATAAATATAAATAAATATAAATAAATAAATAAATCCCTTCTTTTTTATTAAAAGAAATTAATAATTAAAAAAAGCCAAAATCCATTACTATTAAAACTAAAACAACCAGCAAAATTATTAATAAAAACAGGTGAGGGCTGGGGGTTTTTTCTGTTATTATTTAATTGCTGTTCTGTTCGGGTCGTATGTGACCCGAAGCCAAGTTTGAGTCCCTGTAAAAAATTTTCCCTGCATATCTGAAACTTGAAATTTCATGACTTTTCATCATTTCAGGGGTTCTCTCTATGAGAATTTTTTTGGGGGGGTGGGGGGCTTAGTTTTTGCTGGGCAAAAAAAGTTCCTAATGTTATGTTCGGGTCACATACGACCCGGACCGAAAACACTTCATTTGAAGTGCTTATGTTTGGTCAATTTGAAAACGTTTTTCACTTGGAAAGTAGTCTGAACATTTCTGCACACAATGATATGAAAATTGAAATGAAAAAATTAATCCTTATTGGTTTATTTTGCACATAAATGTGCCGCCCCCCCCGTTTTTTGATTTCTTTTCAATTTATGGATAGTTTTGCTTGCAAAATCCATTCTATTTTACTGGAGTTGGTGTGGGATTGGTAGCTTGAACATTTCTGAATATAAGAAAAATATAAAGGAACTGAAAAAAATGATTCTTACTGGTTTTTTAACATCAGAAATAAGGCCTCCCCCCCCCCTCGGCTGCTTGCAATCATTTTCACTTTTTATTTTTTTATGCTCCAAATCCGAAATATTCTTTAAAATCTTAGGCATTCATTTACTCAATTTAACAATGCTGGTCATCAAAAAATATTTTTGGGGTGGTGGCTAATTGTTTTCTGGGCAAAAAAAAATCATAACTTCAAATCTGTTTCTGTTCGTATATGACAGGACCAAAAATTTTTTTTTAGGTACTTGAATTTAATCTTTTTGAAAACTTTTTCAACTGGAAAACTAGTTTGAACATTTATGAACATAATGATATGAAAATTGAACTGGAAAAATTGAGACTTATATTTTTATTTTGATCAAAAAGCCCCTCCCCCCATCCTTTCTGAATTTCGTGTCAATTTATATTTTTTAAGGCTACAAATCCCTGAGGAATTTCCACCCAAAAGGTTTGATATACTAAATTGAACATTTCTGAACATGAGAAAAATATAAATGAACTGAAAAAAATGGTTCTTATTGGTTTATTTTTGCCACAAAAGGGCCACCCCCCCGGCCTTGCTGTGTGCCATTATTGTCACTGTTTATACATATTTGTCTATAAATATTTGGAATATCCTTTTGAAAATCAACCACATTGTAGCCAGATAACTAATTTTATGAAAGAAATCCATTTTACTAAAAAAAAGTATGTAAGTTTGAAATTAACAGCATAATTTTTATATAAATTGAAATAAATTTATATGCAAAATAAACCAATATGCATCAATTTTTCCAGTTCAATTTTCATATCATTATGTTCAGAAATGTTCAAGCTACAAATCCCACACCAACTTTAGCAAAATAGAATGCATTCTGCTAGCAAAACTATCCATAAAGTAAAGACTATTTCACAAAAACGGGGGGGGAGGCACATTTATGTGCAAATAAGGATTAATTTTTTCAGTTCAATTTTCATATCATTGTGTGCAGTAATGTTCAAGCTACCAATCCCACACCAACTTTAGTAAAATAGAATGGATTTTGCAAGCAAAACTATCCATAAATTGGAAAAAAATCACAAAAACGGGGGGGGGGGCGGCACATTTATGTGCAAAATAAACCAATAAGGATTAATTTTTTCATTTCAATTTTCATATCATTGTGTGCAGAAATGTTCAGACTACTTTCCAAGTGAAAAAAGTTTTCAAATTGACCAAACATAAGCACTTCAAATGAAGTGTTTTCGGTCCGGGTCGTATGTGACCCGAACATATCACTAGGAACTTTTTTCGAACAGAACACAAGGGTTAAGTGCTTTTACCATATGCTTTAAATCAAGAGTCACCTCCCTCTTTCCTGTCATTCTCTGCCTCAATCATTTTCTCATTTCTCTTTTTTCTCCCCTTTACTCTATCATTTCTCTCTCTCTCTCTTCCTACCACTCTTCTCTCTCTCTCTTTCTTCCTCTCTCTCTCTCTTCCTTCCTCTCATCTCTCTCTTTCTTTCTCTTTCTCTATCATGCTTTCTTCCTCTCTTTCACTCTCTTCCTTCCTCTCTCATCTCTTTCTTTCTTTCTCTCTTTCTCGTTCTCTATCTTGCTTTCTTCCTCTCTTTCACTCTCTTCCTTCCTCTCTCCTCTCTCATCTCTCTCTCTTTCTTTCTCTTTCTCTATTTTGCTTTCTTCCTCTCTCTCACTATCTTCCTTCCTCTCTCATCTCTCACTCTTTCTTTCTCTCTCTTTCTCTCTCTCACTCTCTTCCTTCCTCTCTCATCTCTTTCTTTCTTTCTCTATCTTTCTTTCTTCCTCTCTCTCACTCTCTTCCTTCCTCTCTCATCACTCTATCTTTTTCTTTCTTTCTTTCTTTCTCTTTCTCTCTCTCCCCCTTTCTCTATCTCTCCCCCTCTTGCTCTCTCTCTTTTTCTCACTTTCTCTCACTTGTTTTCTTTCTCTCACTCTTTCTCTCTCTCGTTCACTCTCTCTTGCTATCTTTTTCTCCCCCCCTCTTTCTCTCTCTCTCTTTCTTCCTCTCTCTCTCTCTTCCTTCCTCTCATCTCTCTCTTTCTTTCTCTTTCTCTATCATGCTTTCTTCCTCTCTTTCACTCTCTTCCTTCCTCTCTCATCTCTTTCTTTCTTTCTCTCTTTCTCGTTCTCTATCTTGCTTTCTTCCTCTCTTTCACTCTCTTCCTTCCTCTCTCCTCTCTCATCTCTCTCTCTTTCTTTCTCTTTCTCTATTTTGCTTTCTTCCTCTCTCTCACTATCTTCCTTCCTCTCTCATCTCTCACTCTTTCTTTCTCTCTCTTTCTCTCTCTCACTCTCTTCCTTCCTCTCTCATCTCTTTCTTTCTTTCTCTATCTTTCTTTCTTCCTCTCTCTCACTCTCTTCCTTCCTCTCTCATCACTCTATCTTTTTCTTTCTTTCTTTCTTTCTTTCTCTTTCTCTCTCTCCCCCTTTCTCTATCTCTCCCCTCTTGCTCTCTCTCTTTTTCTCACTTTCTCTCACTTGTTTTCTTTCTCTCACTCTTTCTCTCTCTCGTTCACTCTCTCTTGCTATCTCTTTCTCTCCCCCCTCTTTCTCTCTCTCTCTTTCTCACTTTCTGTCTATCTTGCTCTGTCGCTCTCACTCTCTCTCGTTCTCCGGACGCTGGCGAAAGTGCTTTTCAATGTCCCTGCCAGCCCACCCGGAACATTCAAATTAAGAAAGAAAAAAAAAGCCGGCAAAGGTTTTCTTTTTTTTTGGCAAGAAAAACCTTGGCCGGCGGAGGAGAAAGAGAGGCGGGTGGGCAGGCATGCGGGGGGCAGCGGAGAGTAGCCAGGGGCGCGAGAGGGCTAGAGGCATGGGGGGGGCTGGGGGCAGCTGCGGCATGTGCGCCCTTGGAAAAGGGTGTGCGGGGCGGGGGGGCCGTTTTGGAGTGCGCTGGCTAAGGCGTGCGCAGCCTACAGCTACAGGGAATGCTCCGGCCACCCAAGCCTCGTTCCCCAACTCCGCCACCCCGAAGGGGCTCCTACCTTCGCCTGTGCGAGCGAGGAGTTGGAGCTCGGCGTCGGCGCTGCTCACTGGGCACAAATTACTGCGGGCGCCAAGGGGCCAGCAAAACCATCCGGGCCCCCCCATTTGTCAATTTGGCCGGGCCCCTGACGCCACTACCAGTAGTACCGCCCTATCTGCGGCCCTGCCCCTGGATCCTCAAGAGACCAACCACCCCTGTCCAAGCACTAGGTGACTTCAAGAGCCGAGCCCTTCTAGGCGAAAGAACCTCCACTCACCACACCCAGCAGAAGGGAAGATCATCCATCCCCCCTGGCCACTCCACTCAAGAGTTAAGATATATTTTGTGCTCTTGTTTACTGAGTCCTTGGTTGTCTGAGTTAAATACCATGCAAGGGCTGAGAGTTCTACCAATAAAGGTGTGGTAAAGTGAAAATAAGTGCTTCTTGCTTGCAAAAACACCTTTCAGCTAAGTGTGTGTGTCTTGTGTCTATATATTGTGTGATGGATGATGAATAAATAATACAGTGTCAAAACCTCTGTAGTTTAAAATGCAATCAGTTTCTGCTGGATGGTGATAGCTTTAGGACAGTGTTTCCCAACCTTGGCAACTTGAAGATATTTGGACTTCAACTCCCAGAATTCCCCAGCCAGCAAATGCTGGCTGGGGAATTCTGGGAGTTGAAGTCCATCTTCAAGATGCCAAGGTTGGGAAACACTGCTTTAGGAAGCGACTTTGCATCTTTAGAGACATGAGAACTTGCACCACCACTGCCTTCAGCGTCCTCGAGCAAACGTCTCCAGCTTTCTTGATAAAATATAAAAGACGGTATATAAAGATATAGTAAGTGGAAAGGGCAGTCAAAAGTCCCAAAAGAAAAGTGGCAGTGTTGTGCTATTTCTGTGAACACCGTGCAGTTATGCCATGTTAATATTTTACCAGCTATTACATTTTTCGAATGCAGGCATTGTACAATTGCAGTGATACAAGGTGGGGCTTTTCCAAATCTCGAAACAACCGAGAAAAGGAACCTGGAAAGGAACATGCAGTCTAACCTTAATTATCCAACAACTAAACAGCTGGCTGGCCGATTCTGCAGCAGTGGCCAATGCACACCACTCACCCACAGACATCAGCACCTTAATGCCAAGTTTTCTGCCTCTCTAGTTCATTATGTTGTAAACATAGAAACATAGAAGACTGACGGCAGAAAAAGACCTCATGGTCCATCTAGTCTGCCCTTATACTATTTTCTGTATTTTATCTTAGGATAGATATATGTTTATCCCAGGCATGTTTAAATTCAGTTACTGTGGATGTATCTACCCCGTCTGCTGGGAGTTTGTTCCAAGGATCTACTACTCTTTCAGTGAAATAATATTTTCTCATGTTGCTTTTGATCTTTCCCCCAACTAACTTCAGATTGTGTCCCCTTGTTCTTGTGTTCACTTTCCTATTAAAAACACTTCTCTCCTGGACCTTATTTGACCCTTTAACATATTTAAATGTTTAGAACATGTCCCCACTTTTCCTTCTGTCCTCCAGACTATACAGATTGTATAGTAAAGTACTGTATTATATAGTTGACTTCCATATTTCATAATGGTTCAGTAGGAGTTATATTTATTTTGATGAGGACATATGTGGTTCAATTGTCTTCCAATTTCTGAAGTCATGCATTGGGGCAAATAGACACACACATACACACACACATACACACACAGAGGGGGGGGGGGTTGTATAACAATGTTGGGATTATTTTAAAAGAAAGGTACAGAAAGTCTAATTTTTTATGCTGAAAAGGAAAACCAGTTTTATGCAGGGTTTAAAGCTTTAGACTAGAAGCTAGAAGTTTAGTTCTAGTCCTTCTTTAAGTACCAAGCCATCTGGATGACCTTGGGCCAGTCACTCCCTCTCAGCCCTGGGACGCAGACAATGGCAAACCACTTCTGAAATTTTGCCAAGATAACCTCAGGGACCTGTCCAGGCAGTTGTCAGGAGTCAAGACTGATTCAAAGGCACCAAAACAAATACTGTATAGTGGTACCTCGGCATTTGTTGTTAATTGGTTTTGGGAGGTGCGATAAGTATTAAAATGACCAGTGGAAAGCAAACCATGTGACTTAACAAGTGATCCTTTGTTTTGGCCAGAAAGGGTAGCGAGTCACAAGGCAGCCAAGATTGACAGCTTCTAGCTTGCATGCCGAGTATCAAACAAGTAGTAGTACCACAACAAAAGTTTTGCATCAAAATGGGTCAAGTACCAAATTTAATTATTTTTATAGCAGCCAAGTACTAAGGTACTATTATATATGCCTGTGATGGCCACCTATGGCACACGGTCCACAGTGGCACATGCAGCCATATCAGAGGGCACGTGAGACATGTTTTAGTTTCAGTGTGCGTGCGCATGATGGGCAGCTAATTTTCAGCCTTGGGAAAAGGCTGTTTCGTCTTCCGGATGCTCCAGGGAAGCATCATTGGTAAATGCAAAAAGGTAAATCTGGAATAAGACACTTTTCCCCCTTTTTTCTCCCCCTTTTGAAAGGCCCAGAAAGTCTGTTTGGGCCTCACTTTTGGTATCTTCCCCCTACTTCTTTCCTTCCCACCCCACAACTATGTCGCTAAGACACTAAAACCACGATCGGAAGCCTTGATTCAGAAGTAATGTTGGCTGCTAATTCTTATTCCCAGGTGCAGGATCATAGAAGAAAAAAGGTGGCTGTGAACGATAATATTGGCTAGAGTAGAATAGGGAGAGGGATAGGGACAGGACAGGACAGAAATAGAACAGAACAGAATCACAGAGTTGAAATGGATCTTGAAGGTCTTCTAGTCCAACCCCCAGATCAAGCAGGAAACCCTATACCATTTTAGACAAACAGTTGTCCAATCTCTTCTTTAAAATTTCCAGTGCGTTCACAATTTCTGTAGGCAGTTCCACTCATTCATTGTTCTGTTAGGAAATTTCTCCCAAGTTCTAGGTTGCTTTTCTCTTTGATTATTTATTTTATTTATTTTATTCTATTTATTGGATTTGTATGCTGCCCCTCTCCGTAGACTCGGGGCGGCTAACAACAGTAACAAAAAACAGCATACAAATCCAATACTAAAACAACTAAAAAAACCTTATTGTAAAACCAAACATCCATCCATACAAACATACCATACATGAATTGTAAAGGCCTAGGGGGAAAGAATATCTCAGTTCCCCCATGCCTGACGGCAGAGGTGGGTTTTAAGGAGCTTACGAAAGGCAAAGAGGGTGGGGGCAATTCTAATGTCCGGGGGGAGTTGGTTCCAGAGGGCCGGGGCCACCACAGAGAAGGCTTTTCCACTGGGCCCCGGCTTCTTGTCCTGCCTTCAGGTGCTTTGGAGAATAGCCCAACTCCCTATTCTTTGTGGCATCCACTGTGATATTAGAACATTGCTATCATGTCACCCCTAGTCCTTTTTTTCACTAGATAAATTGAATTCCAGCAAATGTTCTTTATATATTTTAGCCTCCACTCCCCTAATCATCTTTGTTGCTCTTCTCTGCACTCTTAATATATTTTTTTACATTGTAGCAACAAAAACTGGATGCATTATTCCAAGTATGATCTTACCAAGGCATTATAAAGTGGTATTAACATTTCACATGATCTCCATTCTATCCCTCTATTAATGCAGCCTAGAACTATGTTGGTTTTTTGGGAAGCTGCGGCACACTGCTGGCTCATAATTAAGTGATTAGAACTCCAAGATCTGTCTCAGAGTTACTACTATTAAGCCATGTGCCATCTACTGTATTCTATAACTGTGTATTTGGTTTTTCTTGCCTAAATGTAGAATCTTACTTTTTTTCACCATTGAATTGGAACATCAAAGAAAAAGAGAAGTCAAGCCTGTCTTCTCTTGAAAGAAGAGCTGGTTTTTTTAAAAATAGATATAAAACCCTGGGTTTTTTTTTTTTTAAAAAAAATAGATATAAAACCCAAGCTGGGAAAAAGGTGGCAAATGGGGGGGGGGGGATCAGCCTTCTGATTTGATAAGTACTGTTGCACTGAGCCTGAATAAAAGAGAAAAAATGGATAGTGTTCCCAGAATTAACTTGCCTGACTTCAAAAGTGCTCCCACACTCCACATAAAAATAAATGCAGGATCCCCAACCTATCATTAATGTCTGCATCACCAAAACGTAGGGTGGGAATCAGAGTTTACAGCACAATCCTACCTTTTTCCGCTCAGAGTGTATTGACTTTATCTCTACATGCCACTGTAAAGGATTAGTAGATTGCCATCATACTTCCTTCTTTCCCTGTAGCTGATTAAACCAGGGATAAAGAGATAAACTCCGTTCTTCGGAGCAAGAGTGGTTGACACTTCTGGCTTGTAATGGATTTTATATTCAGCTTCCCAAAACTTGAAAATAATGACTGGTTCAAGTTAAGGCAAAGTATGGAGAAGGTATAGGTAAGCCTCCACTTTTAATTAAGAAACCATATCCAAGAAGGGACAGTAAAAAGAGTGCTGCAGACATGTGACTTCATAAAGTCAGTTGCATTGTTTATTTATTTTATTTATTTATTTTGTCCAATGCACAACAATACACAATGAAGGTTATAAAGGTTATACTCGAGTAAAATATATTGGAGAAAGAATAGAAGTGAAAATTTAGGAATAGAATATATCAATTAGAGAATAGGAGGATATAATGAGAGTAGTATAAGAAGAATAGAATAGAAAATAGTATATATGAGATATAGGAGAGACAATAGGACAGGGGACGGGAGGCACGCTAGTGTACATATGCATGCCCCTTATTGACCTCTTAGGAATCTGGAGAGGTCAACTGTGGATAGTCTGAGGGTAAAATGTTGTGGGTTAGGGGAAGATACTACGGAATCCGGCAATGAGTTCCATGCTTCGACAACTCGATTACTAAAGTCTTATTTTTTACAGTCCAATTTGGAGCGGTTAATATTAAGCATGTATCTGTTGTGTGCTCTTGTGTTGTTGTGGTTGAAGCTGAAGTAGTCGTTGACAGGCAGGACGTTGCAGCATATGATCTTGTGGGCAATACTTAGATCATGTTTAAGATGTTGTAGTTGTAAGCTTTCTAGACAAAAGTATGCATGTTTGGGATGGCAACCACAATAATGGAAAATAAGCAGTGTGTCTCCATCTTAGATCCTCCACATAACACTCCCACCTTTCCTCAACTTGTCTCACACTCAAATGCTAAGAAATACACGGACTCCTGGTCTTGTTACTATCACAGAATAGACAAATGGATAAGTTTAATCCTCTGCTACCTCAAAGGCTTTCAGGTTGGACTTTCACGTGGCCATCTGGCTGTAACCTTCAAAATGGATATAAATTGTAAAAGTAGAAAATGTTGAATTCTAAAAATCACCTTTGTTTTAATACTGAGGCATTATCACAGCCATATACTCATTGCTTTTTAAAAGCCTTCTTCCTTTATGGAAAAACATGTTTTTGTAGCTACACACATTATTTTCAACTTCCCTTAGTAATTCCTAGTCCAACCCCAGGGTAGCATTAAAAGTAGTATCTATCTATCTATCTATCTATCTATCTATCTGTCTGTCTGTCTGTCTGTCTGTCTGTCTGTCTGTCTGTCTGTCTGTCTGTCTGTCTATCTATCTATCTATCATCTGTCTATCTATCTATCTATCTATCTATCTATCTATCTATCTATCTATCTATCTATCTATCTATCTATCTATCTACCCACCTACCTATCTATCTATTAGATTTGTATGCCGCCCCTCTCCGCAGACTCAGGGCGGCTCACAACAGCAATAAAACAATTCATGACAAATCTAATAATTTAAAAACATTTAAAAAACCCTGTTATTAAGCAGACATACACACAAACATACCATGCATAAATTGTATAGGCCCAGGGGAGATATCTCAATTCCCCCATGCCTGGCGGCAAAGGTGGATTTTAAGAAGTTTACGAAAGGCAAGGAGGGTGGGGGCAGTTCTAATCTCCGGAGGGAGCTGATTCCAGAGAGTCGGGGCCGCCACAGAGAAGGCTCTTCCCCTGGGACCCCCCAAGCGACATTGTTTAGTCGACGGGACCCGGAGAAGGCCAACTCTGTGGGACCTAATCGGTCGCTGGGATTTGTGTGGCAGAAGGCGGTCCCTGAGATATCAGATGCTTGTAAACAAAAAGAATCCTTGTGTGTTGTTAATAGATTTTTTTTAGAGTTACATAACTGGCAGGAGTCCAAAGTCAATGGATTTTGGATCTGATAGCAGCTCAGCTGAAATATGCCCCTCGTATACCACAGGCATAAGTCTCTCTCATTCATTCATAAGAATTCTGAATAAAATGTTGGTAACGCAGAATCATTTTGCCTTGATAGTAGAAGATGCCCACTGTTAAAAGCACCGGGTTATCCTCTGGCAGGAGAGGCAGGGAAAAGGGCTGAGAGAAGGGGGAAATTACCTATAGCTTGGCAAAAATGCACCTATGTTTCATGTACAAAAAATCCCAATTTAAACACCTCTAATTAAATCAACTCCTCTAATAGAAAATGGGATTGAGAAAAATACATGCCCAAAAATCCTGGGGTTGTGGGCCAGATATTCAAGGAGAGTTCCCCTTCCTTTTGGGAGAGTGAACCCATGTTAAGTAGCTAAGATGGCGAAGTAGCTCATACTAAGTTCTACAGTCAACTGGTTTTTTTTTTTTAATGTGACTTACTGGTTTAAACCCTTTTTAAACCAGAGATAGCACACGACAGTCTTGGTATGCCTGGAATGCACTACCTGACTCTCTTGTTACATCCTCAAATCCCCATAGATCTAACCTTAAACTATCTACCGTGGACCTCACCCCATTCTAAGCGGTCTGTAAGGGGGCGTGCATAAGTGCACCAGCATGCCTACCGTCCCTGTCCTATTGTCCCCATTTATTTGTACCCTGTTTCCCCGAAAATAAGTCACCCCCGAAAGTAAGACATAGGAGAGGTTTCATAGAATTGCCTAGTATAAGACGTAGGAGACGTTTCGTTTTGCAGCATTCCCGAACAGAACATATATAACATATGTTTGAAGAAAGTATAATTGTTGTACATGGAAATAATGGTACGGTAGTAGTAAGAAATTCTGGATAGGATTCAGTTTGTCTGGTTATGCTGGTTTGTGATGACAACTACTGTACAGTATATAATGAATGTTCTTTTTTTGTTGTTCAGCAATAAATGTGAATTCTTCTTCACTGAAAAAAAAATAAGACATCTCCTGAAAATAAGACGTAGCACATCTTTGGGAGCAAAAATTAATATAAGACGCTGTCTTATTTTCGGGGAAACAGGGTACTCATTTTCTGTGTTCATGTCCATGTATATACTTATATCTGTTATCTCGTATATGTTTGACAAACTAACTAACTAACTGAATAAAATATCTAAGAATAGTCCTCGCAAGGCTAAATATACTACACTCAACCAGCATTTCTGCTAGGACTAAGGACTTGTTTACTTACTTACTTACTTACTCACTTACTTACTCACTTACTTACTTACTTACTTACTTATTTTTTATGCCGTCCACTCCCAAAGGACTCTGGGTGGCTTACAATAATAAAAATAATATTTAAAAAGTTTTAAATTCCATTATTAGAATCATACCATGTCATACAATCTCACTATGGCCAGAAATAAAGTGGCATCAATTGCTCACAGTCTCCAGGCCTGCCAGCAAAGCCAGGTTTTCAAGGCTTTTCGGAAAGCCAGTAGGGTGGGAGCAGTATGGATCTTGGGAGGTAGATGGTTCCAGAGAGCTGGTGTTACCACAGAGAAGGCCCTTCCCCACGGCCCTACCAGCCAACATTGCTTAGTCGATGGGACCCAAAGAAAGCCAACCCTGTGGGCTCTAATTGGTCACTGGGAGCTAAGGACTAAGACTAATCCTTTCTTTCTGTTTACTGTGCTTTGCTTAAACCAACATTTGCATTTGTATCCCAGGAGCAAGGTGGGTGTGGACAATGATGAAGTATTAAAACAGCACTTCCTTGATAGTAAAACAATCTTAACAATTTTACATGGATGGGGTTTATCTCAGCGTTAAAACAGTAACAATTCTAATCTATTCATTCATGCTCCAGAGGGAGGACTACTTAGCAAGACAATCAATAGATGGACATTAGCATGGGAAATGTACTAAAGTTGTAATACCAACACAGTGCAGCTCCCAAGCCACCTCACATGACTGGAAAAGACCAGTACTCTAATAGCAGTGCACTTACAAAACATGTTTGAGTAGAACAGGATAACTTCCATCACACTGCATGCATAAGCATACCATTGTGCCTACCGTCCCTGTCCTATTGTCTTCTTTTATCATTATTTACTACTTATGTTATGCTTATACAAACTACAATCCTATACGTTCGACAAAATAAATAAATAAATAATAAAAATAAAATAAAGTATATAAATACTGATCATGAAAAGATTCTCTAATGATTGTTGCCTATTTCCATACCAAGCAACCGATGGTCCCATGATAACAACAGTAAGTCAATAAGGAAGTGAACTCTGGAACTGTTCTTATACTTTGAAAGCATCTTGTACACAAAGGAAAGGGCAGGGCAGATACACTTTTATGCCTTTTTCCAATAAAGAACATTTAATTGGATGGTGTAAGCTCTTCAAATATATAGTTGTGTACTTTCACAGGCAAGGCTGGTTTCATAGGAGAAACTATACATGCTGAGTATGACACTGATGCTACTTTATTAGGGTCAACCCAGGGTGAAAATCCTACTTCCGGTAATGCCCCCACGAAGTATTTTATTCATTTGTTTGTTTATTTTGTTGAGTACGTATTGGTAGTATACAAAGATATAATAATATTTATATTTATGATACTAGTAAAAGAGAAACATTAGGAGAGGGGATGGAAGGCACTCTGGTGTACTTATGCACGCCCCTTACTGACCTCTTAGGAGGTCAACAGTGGATAGTCTAAGGGTAAAGTTTTGGGGGTTAGGTGATGATACTACAGAGTCTGGTAGTGAGTTCCATGCATCAACTACTCGGTTACTAAAGTCGTATTTCAGGCAGTCGAAGTTTGTATCTGTTGTGTGCTCGAGTGTTTTTGTGATTGAAGCTGAAGTAGCTGTTGACAGGAAGGACATTGTAGCAGATGATTTTATGGGCTATGCTTAGGTCGTGTTTTAGATGATGTAGTTCTAAGTTTTCTAAACCTAGGATTGTATGTCTAGTTGCATAGGGTATTCTGTTGCGAGAAGAGCAGTGGAGGGCTCTTCTAGTAAAGTATCTCTGGACATTTTCTAGAGTATTTATGTTTGAAATGTGGTGTTTTCTTCCATATCCCCCCCCTCCTGGCAATGCTTTACAATCTTCTACCAACTGTGTAGTTTGATGCTGCTATGGATTGATAATAAAGTTGGAGAGAAAAATCCCCTCTTCTTCATTTACCAAATCACCTATTCTTCTGCACATTATAAGCTTTTAAAGATATTATAAAGAGCAATGCTACATGATGATCCTGAGTTGGCCTAGGCAAAAATTCCCAGGAATGTTGCTAATTCAATGAAGAGCCATGAAGCAGTCATTAGTGGAAGAACTGGAAAATCCACCCAAGATTTCATGATGGGACAATGCTACTCAGTGCCAAAGGCTCTAAGAAGAAAAGAGAAAGGAAGACCAGGTTCTACCAGCCAAAAAGTGTTGTTCCGGCTATACAAACACACACACACACACATACACATATATAGCCTTATCTCTAAATAGAAATGTTAGAACCTTTTTAGTCAACAGAATCCATATGCATACAAGCAGGGGGGGAAAAACTATGCTACAATCTATTCAGTAGAGGGAAAACGGAATTTTTCAAAGAATTTTCCACTTAAACCACAGTAAACCATTAAGGGAGAATGGAAAGTAGCGACCAGTGTAAATATAAATCTTTCCAAAAAAATACACCTGCAAAAATGAAAGGAAATGCTATTTGATATTTTAATGAAAGGGAAAAATCACAAGAGATGCTTCGCATTGCGTCTTGCATCTAAATTCATGAATTCATAAAAGCCTGTGAAAGAGGGATTAGTAAAATTTAGCAGGTCTGGGACACAAATCATATCATTCAAAGGGCTGAATTCTTGTAGGATCTTAAAATCATTTGAGCCAAAGTTTTTATTTTGCATTCGGTTTTTCATACAATCATATATCATCCTTTATTTGCAAAGCTGATATGTGACTCTAGGCATAGTACTATACAGCTTGCCAACTGGGTAAGTGCTGCTAGTTGAGGACTAGATCCAGATACGCCGTTTGGCCTCTAGAAGTGATTGCAATTCATTTCACTGGGTCTCCACCTCACTGTAAAACCAGAATCCAACTCATGCTATCAGCAGAATCTCTCCATGTTTGCTACTTTCAGCTGGCTTTTAAAAGGCTATTTAAATAGCTTTTAAAAATGCTATTTAAAATGAACAGTAAAAGACTGAGTGTTAATATAATAAATACGACATTGAGAAATTCCCATTCTGAAATTCTGCACAATCATCGCTGGTTTCCAGCTGGAAAAAAGGTTTATAGTTCACATAGTTCGTTTTCCTTACAAATCTGTGCTTGTCTTTGTCGTCAGAGGAGTTACCATTTCCTATTGGGTGGGAAAAACCAAAAGTCAACATTTTATATTATATTCTTTGCCTGTTTAGATTTTTTTTCTTCATTTTGCAAGATCCTGCAGCCATTGTATGTGTTTGCATGCTCGTTTTATCTAATCAAGCACAATCTATAAAGAAACTCTACCAGCTTTGCAAAATAAGACACAGTTAATTTAAATAGCAAACTATCCTTCAATCAGTCTCAAAATCAATTTCTATAGGGAAAGAAAGGTTGTGATTCTAAAACTTTTCAACTCAAAAAAACTGCACACAGGTTACTATCCTTGATTTTAAATTATATTCAAATATTTAAATTATGTTATAAACTTATAAATTATATTTAAATATTTAGAAACATAGAAGATTGACGGCAGAAAAAGACCTCATGGTCCATGTAGTCTGCTCTTGTACTATTTCCTACATTTTATCTTAGGATGGATATATGTTTATCTCAGGCATGTTTAAATTCAGTTACTGTGGATTTGCCAACCACGGCTGCTGGAAGTTTGTTCCAAGCATCTACTACTCTTCCAGTAAAACAATATTTTCTCATGTTGCTTCTGATCTTTCCCCCAACTCACCTCAGATTTCCCCCCCTTGTTCTTGTGTTCAGTTTCCTATTAAAAACACTTCCCTCCTGGAACTTATTTAACCCTTTAACATATTTAAATGTTTCGATCATGTCCCCCCTTTCCCTTCTGTCCTCCAGACTATACAGATTGAGTTCATTAAGTCTTTCCTGATACATTTTATGCTTAAGACCTTCCACCATTCTTGTAGCCCGTCTTTGGACCCGTTCAATTTTGTCAATATCTTTTTGTAGGTGAGGTCTCCAGAACTGAACACAGTATTTCAAATGTGGTCTCACCAGCGCTCTATACAGTGGGATCACAATCTCCCTCTTCCTGCTTGTTATACCTCTAGCTATGCAGCCAAGCATTCTACTTGCTTTCCCTACTTCCTGACCGCAGTAAATTATTTAAATTATATTTAAATATAAAGGTGCTATAATTCATTCAAGATTATAGAGAAAGCTACCAAGTGTATGTGCTTGGGACTGAAATAAGACTTTAAAATGTTAGAAGCTGTTACCTGGCCTGGGTCATAAGCAGCATTGATGCACGTTTCATCTTCAACAAAGCTGTCAGATTGATTATCCTTCTGGTAGATGGCCAATTTTTTATCAGATTCCGTACTGGATGCCCTTTGAGAAAGAGAGACAGAATTCTAATGTGTACAACAGTTTAAATGCCAGGTTGTTTTTCAGAGTTGTAATTTTACATTAGCATTAGTCCCATTACCACATTTCCAATATCATGTTGGCAACTGCCTCATAAAGACCATAGTTGTTGTTTATTTCAAGATACCTTCATAGTCCTACACATAGGTCAATACTCCATGAACTACAATGTGTTCAACAGCAAAAATAACCACAGATCAAGAACAGCGAAACACACAGTTGAGGCATACTAACATAGGCAACACCTCCTGTATAAACAGAGGCACAGAATCAAGATCAGTACTGTTTTATAAAAACCCTAGTAAGATCACAGCTGGAATATTGCAACCAATTTTGGTCACCATACTACAAAAAAGATGTTGAGACTTCGGAGAAAGTTCAGAGAAGAGCAACTAAGATGAGACTAAATCTCATGTCATCTGGAGACTAAAACATAGGAAGAACAACTTCAGGATTTGGGTTTGGTTAATCTAAAAAAAAAAAGAATTAGGGTGACATGATAGCAATATTCCGGTATTTGAAGGGCCGCCACAAAGAAGAAGGGGTCAAATTATTCTCCAAAGCACCAATGGGCAAGACAAGAAATAATGGTTGGAAACTCAACAAAGAGAGAAGCAACCTGGAATTAGGGAGAAACTTCTTAACAGTGAGGACAATTAACCAGTGGAACAGCTTGCCTCTAGAAATCCACCTTATTCTATTCTATTCCTAGGAAAAACTCAGCTAACATCTTGGACCTGAGTAAACAGTCAGGACTTCAAAGTCTTCAAAGTCTAACAAGGTTGGGGTCTGTTGAATCTCCTATGTTGAATTCTATAGGATAGGTGCCGTGACAGAAAAACCTTGCCTCCTAGGCCCCTCAGATACATGGGTCACATTCAACATGAAACTAAATGTTTATTGTCATAAGTCAACAGTCACCTGAAAATAGAATAGAATAGAGTAGAATAGGGTAGGGTAGGGTAGAATACAGTACAGTACAGTAGAATTCTTTATTGGCCAAGTGTGATTGGACACACAAGGAATTTGTCTTTGGTGTATATGCTCTAAGTGCAAGTATACTGACTGGATAGGACTGGGTTTTGAATTAGATAGCATTCCAAGAGCTTCAACAGACAATCTCAGGCCTATTTAGTCTTCATAATGCTTAGTATAACTTTCTGCTTGCTGGGTGGTCTACCTCCAAATTTATAGCGTCATACTTTCTAGCAGCAAATGCACTCCTAACTAGATGAATATCTACTCAAGTAGGACTAAAAATGCAATCGGTAGCACATGTGAAGAATCTTATCAGGCAGGATTCACTTGACCAATAGAGCAAGGTAGTACAATTTATTTTAAATGCCACCCATCCCAAATTCCTTGCAGAAAAATGCAATATAAATACAGTAAGCATTGTATAGAATAGACAACTTACAACTCCGTCGTGTCCGTTCCGACTTAATTATAGTTCATAAAATCATATACCAAAATGTCCTACCTGTTAATGACTACTTCACCTTCAACCGCAACAACATACGAGCACGAAATTGATTTAAACTAAATATCAACCGCTCCAAAATTGACTGCAAAAAAATACGACTTCAGCAACAGAGTAACCAACGCCTGGAATGCACTACCTGATTCTGTGGTTTCTACTTCTAACCCCAAAACCTTTAACCTTAGACTATCTACAATCGACCTCTCCCCCTTTCTAAGAGGTCTGTAAGGGGCGTGCATAAGCGCACCACTGTGCCTACCGTCCCTGTCCTATTGTCTTCTTTTGTTACTTTTTTATCATTACTTATCTAATGTTTTATTTGTACAAATTACCACCTTATAATTGTTTGACAAAATAAATAAAATAAATAAATAAAAATAAAAAGAGAGTGACGAAGTTACGGTTAGTAGAATTACACTCTAACGTCAAACACCAATTGTCGTTAATCCCAAAATGTTAGTCCTTCAAAGGGGAAATACAGAAAAACAGACATTAATTCCAAGATAGATCTGGAAGCAGAGAAATGTATTGCACCTGCCTATTTTCCCCACTGAACATGGGTTAATTTGAAAGAAGGAAAGAGGATAACCAAGCTTACCTTAGACGTGATCTTTGCCTCCGAAAGTAGATAAAGATCCCTGCAGCTCCCATAACAAGTAGTAAGACAGTAATGATACTCAAAACAACGGAACCAGCCATAGACCTTGGTTTCTCTTTTTCGCAGTAGTCACCACTATATCCCAACATGCAACTGCACCTTATTCTATGGTTTTCCACAGTACAGTCTCCTCTCATGTTGCAGGTGTCACTGTTACAAGCATGTGACCCTAAGTCATTTTGTTTGACCCCCTGCACCAGAGAGGGGTGTTGCCATATCCCTGCTGCAGGTCGTGTAGGTTTTTGCCTTCTTCTTGAAGTACGGATCTGCGTAGTAGTAGTTGTTGTTGCACTTTTAGAGACAGTAACAGTAGTACTCTTGTGTTTTGTCTGTGGTTGCACATGAGCCTTTTTAGTGACAGGTTTCTTTGTGTGGATTTTGATGGGTGCCAGAGTTTTCTTTTCATGGAAGGGTTTTGTTGGCAGCTGTGTTGTCCAGGATGGAGTTATTGCCTGGGGTTTATTGACAATGTAGTGACCTGTCAGTAGAGAACATCATTTACATACATCACTTCTGAGTACAGCAGAATCACGGTTGAATATTTTGCAGCTGGCCAAAGGTTCTTAACAGAAAGAGTTAGCTGGGTTTCCTCCCCCCAAAACCCCTATAATGCCTACTCAAAAGTTAGGTGTAGGGCATAGGGACAGGTCCAGGTTAGTGGAAAAACTGTCCTATTCTGTTGCTTAGATCCAGTGTTTCCCAACCTTGGCAACTTAAATATATCTGGACTTCAACTCCCAGAATTCCCCAGCCAGCAAATGCAGGCTGTGGAATTCTGGGAGTTGAAGTCCAGATATCTTGAAGTTGACATGGTTGGGAAACACTGGCTTAGATGGTACATACCAGCTAAGGCAGCACGTTCAGGGTTCTTTCAATTAAACAGTGCCACCTACTGGTACCCAGGGAATGTGTCTACTTGTCCCTCTGGAACAAGATCTCACCTGAAACCTGTGGACTCCTTCCATGTTTGATGTTCTCTAAAGTGCTGCAGACCCACCGGTTCTTCTCCAAGGCATTTGGTTAAAGTGGTGGAACCCCTTGTTGGATGTGTTTTTAATGTATATATTTTTTATATTGAGCAACTGAATTCCATCTTGTTTTCTTCTGTATTGTGTTTTTATTATTTTTAGATTATGAGCTGCCTAAATTTAGTTTGGGGGGTCAGGAGGCTCCTAAAGTTAAAAAAACTAAAAGCTAAGCCATCACACTTTCATTGTCTGATAAATAAAGGTGTATGGTGGCATACATATAACCTTTAAAAATAGGCAATGCTTGCATTTCAGCTAGTTTGACAAACTGACTTCCCCAGTTCAGATGTGATCACCTTTCACTGAAGTTTATTTACCTTCATTCCTTTTATTGTCCCTTCTATAGAGTTTCAGACTCATAACACCTTACCTGACTAAATATCCTGGAAACTCTGATCATTTTTATGTAAAACTGTTATGGTTGGATTAATATGATTGAAGGTAGCTAAATTTTGTTATACTGTCTGTAAAATTAGGCAGACCTTGACCACCTATTGATTTTAATTTAATTAAATTAATTTGACTTCTAAGCCATCCAATGTGACTCACTGGTTTATTTTTTTTTACCATCAACTGCAATCTATTTCTATGCCTTGTTCTGTTTGGTTCTGTTTTGTTTTATTTTAATGTTTAATTATTTGTGCTGGTCCAGGATGGTGAAAAAAAAAGATCTGATTTTGATTTGATCCCTTTTTTCATATTATATTGGCATCACTCTACCTTTCTGAAAAAATTGCAGAGAACTGCATTTTTAAATATGATACTGAATGTTGAGAGATGTTAATCCCTTGTTTATATGGCTACAATTTCCAGGGAGAGGAACAAAAATGACTATGTAATTTAAACATGTCACACAGTATGTTTAGATTTGACTAATGTACTATTTTAGACATTTGATACAAAAACAAAACAACTTGAACCGGGAAATTTGATGGGAGGTTTAAAAATCTGATGCGCTAATCCCCTATTAATTTCTGAGTAACTATTGTTACGTGGAAACTACAGCCATTTGTTCTTTCCCCAAGCTGGTAGTCATAGAAGGTGTTGATTTTACTATGAAATGGTCACTGAATTAAAGCAGGCTATTTTATGAAATAGCCATTTATTTTCAAACCCCATCTTGTAGTAAGTGCACCCTTCTAATGTGAATATCCTTCTCCTGCTTTTCCTTTTAAATTACTGTTTCATTACATTGTCGTAAAAGGCAGGTGCTACATTATAGAACTATTGTATAAATTATTAACGCTCTGATTATTTAGAATCTAAATTTTAGATAACTTAAACCTTTTTTAAAAAAAACAAGAAAAGAAGTCTTGTGATTTCAAAATGATTATGATGATTTCAAGTCACTATGATTTCAAAAACGTTAATGTGGATATACATGAAGCTGCTTAAATTATGAATGGAGAGCCGAGGAGAGCTGATATGCATTTGTTTGTACAGTACTAGGGAAAGCACCTTATTTCAGTAAATGCAATCAGCCTATCCAACATTCAGAAGTTTATAAAAAGCATTTGTGTTAAATAAACAATTGATTTTTAACATTTAACAAAAATCCATTTCAACAACATATCCATCCTTCAGGTATTAATGAGCTGTTTCTGTTGCATTCATCTCTCTGATTGTTTCAATACAGGTTTTCATACTCACAATTCATCTCATCAGATCCATCTTGGCAATCAAGATTCCCATCACAGACTTGCTCTTTTACAATGCATTTGGTGTGGTCCAAGCAGGCATGAAAAGGCTCCGAGCATTTCACGGCTTTGATGCACAGAGTACTGCGTTCTAAAATGTACCCGGTGGTGCACCAGCAGCTTCGTCCATGCGGATTTGGTAAACAGATCTGACTGCATCCCCCGTGCTTTTCCGAACAACCATTCCTCCCTGGAAACCACAAGACAGAAAATAATTGCTTCAGTTCTGTTTCCCACTGCAGAACATGATAAAGCAAGGAAGGGACTCTTGTGAGTCCCTTAGATCAGTGTTTCCCAACCTTGGCAACTTGAAGATATCTGGACTTCAACTCCCATAATTCGCTGGTTGGGGAAATCTGGGAGTTGAAGTCCAGATATCTTCAAGTTGCCAAGGTTGGGAAACACTGCCTTAGATTGCAAGGCGATCAAACCGGTCAGCCTTGGAGGAGATCAATCCTGGCTGCTCTTTAGAAGGCCAGCTCCTGAAGATGAAACTCAAATATTCTGGCTACCTAATGAGAAGAAAGGACTCACTGGAGAAGAGCCTAATGCTGAGAAAGCTTGAGGGCAAAAGAAGAATGGGAATTACAGAGAATGAACTGGCTGGATGGACTCACTGAAGCAGTCTGTCAGGCCGAAGCACTATCATTGCTTTTGGACACTAAGAACTGTTTTGAGTAACCCATTTTTGTTTATTTAATACAAGTTTGCTGATTAGCAGAGCATGTGTGTGTTTGATTTCTTTTCCTTGGACTATTACGCATTGCCTGAGCCAGTCAGGCAGAACAGAAGGAGGCCAAGGTTTCGACTCTGATTTATTGTTCAGATGTTAATTGGAATGCTAACATAGATAGCAGGAGCTTCAATGGTCTCTGTGGGGGGGATGGTAGAGGACAGGAAGGCCTGGAGGGTTGCGGTGGGTTGGACATGACTTTGCAACTAACAATAACAACAAGGAAGCAATTACTTGGCAATCTGGCTGGCATGCTGTTGGCTTGGGGAGATATTCTGACACCACCTCACCAATTTCAACACCTAGAATAAGTCAATATATGAAATAGTCAATCTTTTTCCAGACGGTATGTTTTCCAGGAGGGTCTCACTTAGCCTATATGCCTAGGGGAGAGAGAGGCTCTCAATCCAAACAATGGCGGTTACATCCTTGTTCAGGATTGATGCTTGGAGAACATCCCACTTTTGGTAGGTCTAAAACTTAAAACTTTTACTTTGCCAAAAAGGTACCAAAGAATGGTATTGGGCAATGTAGTCCAAGTATCCCACGATGATGGCGGTATCAAACTTAATTTCATTAAGGTTGCATCAGGGTTATGTTTGACCTCGGGGGAGCCAGGGTGGGCGTGGCTAGGGCAGGCATGGCCAGCTTGACATCACTCGTGTTGGGGCGCCTCTGATGTCCCAAGTGCTGTGTCAGTGCAAACAGACTCCTGAGGTTTTTGACTGCCAGCCTCCTGCAATGCTCTGTCGGTAAAAATGGAGCTTGGAAGGGCCGCATTGCCATTCACTGGCAGAACATTGCAGGAGACCATGGCAGTTGAAAACAGAACTCGGGAGCCCATTTTCGCTGCCACAAGCACCGTGGGCCAGTCCTTTGCTGTTTTCAGGGCAGCCCCATGGTCCACATCTAAGTATTATTATTATTATTATTATTATTATTATTATTATTATTATTAATTAGATTTGTATGCCGCCCCTCTCCGTAAACTCGGGGCGGCTTACAGCAATGATAAAAACAATATATAATAACAAATCTAATAGTTAGAATCTAAAATAACAATAATACATTTAAAAAGGCTAAAAAGCAATAAACCCCAATATATAAAAAACATACATACAGTCGTATCATACATAAAAAACTACATAGGCAGGGGGAGATGTTTCAGTTCCTCCATGCCTGACGACAGAGGTGGGTTTTAAGGAGTTTACGAAAGGCAAGGAGGGTGGGGGCAGTTCTAATCTCTGGAGGGAGCTGATTCCAGAGGGTCGGAGCCGCCACAGAGAAGGCTCTTCCTCTGGGGCCCGCCAAACAACATTGTTTAGTTGACAGGACCCGGAGGAGACCAACTCTGTGGGACCTAACCGGTCACTGGGATTCGTGCGGCAGAAGGCGGTCTCGTAGATACCCTGTCCGGTGCCATGAAGGGCTTTATAGTTGATGACCAACACTTTGAATTGTGACCGGAAACTGATCGGCAGCCAGTACAGGCCACGGAGTGTTGTAGAAACGTGGGCGAATCTGGGAAGCCCCACAATAGCTCTCGTGGCCGCATTCTGCATGATCTGAAGTTTCCGAACACTCTTCAAAGGTAGCCCCATGTAGAGAGCATTACAGTAGTCGAGTCTCGAGGTGATGAGGGCATGAGTGACTGTGAGCAGTGACTCCCGGTCCAAATAGGGCCGCAACTGGTGCACCAGGCGAACCTGGGCAACCCCCCCCTCGCCACAGCTAAAAGATGTTTCTCTAATGTGAGCTGTGGATCGAGGAGGACGCCCAAGTTGCGAACTCTCTCTGAGGGGGTCAATAATCCCCCCCCAGGGTTATGGACGGAATTTCCTTGGGAGGCAAAACCCGCAGCCACTCCATCTTATGCAGGTTGAGTTTGAGTTTGTTGACACCCATCCAGGCCCCAACAGCTTCCAGGCACTGGCACATCACTTCCACTGCCTCGTGGGTTGGATCTGGCCCACAGGCCTTGAGTTTGACCCCCCTGCCCTATGACTTCTCAAAGTTATAATGAACTTTACCTTGTTGGTATAGTTTGCTGTAGATCTTTATATCCACAAGTTTCTGTTTTGTTTGAAACCACCAGTTTTCTACTATTTCCTGTGGACTATACCACACCTTTATTGCACCTGTTAGGAAAAAATGTAATCAGATTTGAGAAAACATTTTGCTGCTACACAGAGGATTGCTATCAATTTACAAAATACCACATAACACTTGATTATTATCAAATATTATCAATTTTGCCACTGGCTAGAACCTATTAATTTCTATTGGGATGCAATACCAGTAGTTCTCAACTTATGACCACAATTGAACCCAAAATTTCTGTGAATAGGAGAGACCATTTTTAAGTGATTGTTGCCGCATTTTATGACCTTTCTTGCCACAGTTGTTAAGTGAATCACTGCAGTTGTTAAGGTAGTAAAGCAGTTATTAACTTCCCCGCTTCCCCACTGACTTTGCTTGTCAGGAGCTCACAACATCTGATCACATGACTCTGGGGCACTGCAACCATCATAAATATAAGTCAGTTGGCAAGGAGGATCTGAATTTTAATCATGTGACCCATGAGGATGTTGCAACAAGTGTGAAAAACTGCCACAAGTCAAGTTTTTAAATGTCGTCGTAAGTTTGAGTGGTCACTAAACTAACTTACAACTTACTGTTGTAAGTTGAGGACTATCTTTATCACATTACATTATAACAGGCTAATAACTAGACTAAACACTGAACATTAAATGAACACTTGCCAATAATATATACCCCACCTCCAGACTTCCGTTGCCAGCCAAAGTGCCCGTTTTCGCACTGGTGGGATTCCCCTGCTGGGATTTCCCTGCAGCATCGCAAAATCCAGAGGTGGGGTTTCCCATGGAGGGGAGCCTCAAGGGAATCCCACCATTGCGAAAACGGGCTCTTCAGCTGGCAACAGAAGTCCAGAGGTGGGGTATCCCAGCGGCAGCAGCGGGTTCATAAGGTGAAAATAGTTGGGAAGAAGAGGCGAAAAAATCTTAAACTCCAGGTTTGTATCTCAAAAAGTTCGTATGACGAGGGGTTCGTAAGACGAGGTGTCACTGTATTGTATTAATATGGCTGGAGGCAGGTTTTGAATCTGAACTCACAAAATATTCATTGTATAAGTCTTGACATAAAAACCTGATATCTGTTTCCCTTGATTCTGTGACATGTCATTGTTCTGACTTAAGTAAATGTCCCAAGTGACAAACTGCTTAATACATTAGGATTGAGCTATGGTGGCGCTGTGGTTAGAGTGTAGTACTGCAAGCTGTTTCTCCTGACCCCGGCTGACTGCAATTTGGCAGTTCGAATCTCAGTAGGCTCAAAGTTGATTCAGCCTTTCCATCCTTCCAAGGTGAGTAAAATGAGGACTCAGATTGTTGGGGGCAATATACTCGTCTCTTCAAACCGCTTAGAGAGGGCTGTAAAGCACCATAAAGCGTTAAGTGCTACTGCTATCGGTGACAGAGTGCTTCCCCCTTCCTTGGGAATTCCTATAGCAGTGATGGCAAACCTTTTTTTCCTCAGGTGCCTTAAGACTGTGCGCGTGCGCTATTGCATACACGTGAGTGCCCACACCCATAATTCAATGCTTGGGGAGGTCAAAACAGCTCCCTCCGCCGAGGGCCTCTGGAGGCCGGAAATGGCCTGTTTCCAAACTTCTGGTGGGCCCAGTAGGCTGGTGTTTCGTCCTCTGCAGGCTTCCCTGGAGCTGGGGGAGGGTAAAAATGCTCTCCCCCATCCCCTTGGAGGCTCTCTGGAAGCTAAAAACACCCTCCCAGAGCCTCTGTGTGAGCCAAAAATCAGTTCGCTGACAACCACATGCACGTTGGAGCTGAGCTAGGGCAAGGGCTCGCGTGCCAGCAGATATGGCTCCACGTGCCACCTGTGGCACCCGTGCCATAAGTTTGCAATCACTGTCCTATAGGGTTTGCGTTAGCTTAAGCTTGCTTACGACTGCGTGTTGCTGTTGTCCAGAACATCATTCCATCCCCTATTGCGAAGAGCATAAGGCCATGTATTCCTCCCTCAATGATTCTGTGCCCGGAGCCATCTAGACGAATGCTTTCCACGGAACCTTTGGCTACAGGAAAAAGAGCCTAGTTAGCAAAGTAATACAATAGGAAGAAGGAATTGCACAAGATGTTTGATCAAAATGAAATAGATATGTTATCTTTGATATCACTGGAGAGGGGCAGGATATAAATCCAATTAATAATAGTAATAGTAATAGTAATATAATAATAATAATATAAATAATAATATTAATATAAATAATAATAATATTAATCATCATCATCATCATCATCATCATCATCATCATCATCATCATCATCATCATCATCCTTTATGAACTTTTCTTGAAACAGGACAGAAATTATGAGATTTCGAATGGATTTGATTACAGATAAGATATTGGATATGGCCAGAAGGCATCATTGGTTGCATTTTAAGAGAAGGGGATAAAAGTTACTTTTTAACCCTTGTATTCTGTTCGAAAAAAGTTCCTAGTGATATGTTCGGGTCACATACGACCCGGACCGAAAACACTTCATTTGAAGTGCTTATGTTTGGTCAATTTGAAAACTTTTTTCACTTGGAAAGTAGTCTGAACATTTCTGCACACAATGATATGAAAATTGAAATGAAAAAATTAATCCTTATTGGTTTATTTTGCACATAAATGTGCCCCCCCCCCGTTTTTGTGAATTTTTTTCAATTTATGGATAGTTTTGCTTGCAAAATCCATTCTATTTTACTAAAGTTGGTGTGGGATTGGTAGCTTGAACATTACTGCATACAATGATATGAAAATTGAACTGAAAAAAATTAATCCTTATTGGTTTATTTTGCACATAAATGTGCCTCCCCCCCGTTTTTGTGAAATAGTCTTTACTTTATGGATAGTTTTGCTAGCAGAATGCATTCTATTTTGCTAAAGTTGGTGTGGGATTTGTAGCTTTAACATTTCTGAACATAATGATATAAAAATTGAACTGGAAAAATTGATGCATATTGGTTTATTTTGCATATAAATTTATTTCAATTTATATAAAAATTATGCTGTTAATTTCAAACTTACATACTTTTTTTTAGTAAAATGGATTTCTTTCATAAAATTAGTTATCTGGCTACAATGTGGTTGATTTTCAAAAGGATATTCCAAATATTTATAGACAAATATGTATAAACAGTGACAATAATGGCACACAGCAAGGCCGGGGGTGGTGGTGGCCCTTTTGTGGCAAAAATAAACCAATAAGAACCATTTTTTTCAGTTCATTTATATTTTTCTCATGTTCAGAAATGTTCAATTTAGTATATCAAACCTTTTGGGGGGAAATTCCTCAGGGATTTGTAGCCTTAAAAAATATAAATTGACACGAAATTCAGAAAGGATGGGGGGAGGGGCTTTTTGATCAAAATAGAAATATAAGTCTCAATTTTTCCAGTTCAATTTTCATATCATTATGTTCATAAATGTTCAAACTAGTTTTCCAGTTGAAAAAGTTTTCAAAAAGATTAAATTCAAGTACCTAAAAAAAATATTTTTGGTCCTGTCATATACGAACAGAAACAGATTTGAAGTTATGATTTTTTTTTGCCCAGAAAACAATTAGCCACCACCCCAAAAATATTTTTTGATGACCAGCATTGTTAAATTGAGTAAATGAATGCCTAAGATTTTAAAGAATATTTCGGATTTGGAGCATAAAAAAATAAAAAGTGAAAATGATTGCAAGCAGCCGAGGGGGGGGGGGAGGCCTTATTTCTGATGTTAAAAAACCAGTAAGAATCATTTTTTTCAGTTCCTTTATATTTTTCTTATATTCAGAAATGTTCAAGCTACCAATCCCACACCAACTCCAGTAAAATAGAATGGATTTTGCAAGCAAAACTATCCATAAATTGAAAAATAATTTACAAAAACGGGGGGGGCACATTTATGTGCAAAATAAACCAATAAGGATTAATTTTTTCATTTCAATTTTCATATCATTGTGTGCAGAAATGTTCAGACTACTTTCCAAGTGAAAAAAGCTTTCAAATTGACCAAACATAAGCACTTCAAATGAAGTGTTTTCGGTCCGGGTCGTATGTGACCCGAACATAACATTAGGAACTTTTTTTGCCCAGCAAAAACTAAGCCCCCCACCCCCCCAAAAAAATTCTCATAGAGAGAACCCCTGAAATGATGAAAAGTCATGAAATTTCAAGTTTCAGATATGCAGGGAAAATTTTTTACAGGGACTCAAACTTGGCTTCGGGTCACATACGACCCGAACAGAACAGCAGGGTTTTAAATTGTATAGAATGCGGGAAGTCATTTTTATATTTGTTTTCTAACTCTCTTATTTTTTTCCATTTCTCCCTTTCTTTTTTGCACCTTTTATTATTCGTTAAGGTTTTTTGTTGTTTGTATTAGTTTTTGTTATTGTGATTACAATTCTTAATAAAAGTACTATTAAAAAAGAAGAACATGTACTAGTCTAGGAGTATGGCCAGTTTTGTTTCATGTGCTAGGGAAACGAGCTGAACCCAGAGAATTTGATCCACACATTAGACTGCTTACCTTGGTCAGCCCAATAGAGCCAAGTGCCAGCATCCACTATTGTTAAACCCACAGGGATCAGGGATCTCCTCCAGATTATTCTCCGCCTACTCCCATCCATAGCAGCACATTCTATCGTGGGATCGGGTAGGCCGTGTTCACCACCTAAATCCACAATGCACATGGATGCAGTTGGGGGATGGACCACCACTGTGGTTGGGTTGTAAAGACCATCGCTAAGTACCACGTGCCTATATTTGCCTTCTGAGGCTGCCACTTGGACAGATGCATATTTATTGAAGAGTCTTGAGACACAGCTACGAGACGGTTCTTTATTTAAGCTCTTTTTGCAAGTGACAATCAGCTGGAACACGTCTCAGCTGGGCAAGGGAAAACCGGCTGTATTTATACTATTTTTTCTCCCGCCCAAAACAAGTTGTCAGCGCCTTAACCAATCAGGCGCTGGCTATTAGCATATTTTCCCTAGTAACAGTTACCTCAGGCATAAACAGAGTATTTAACACCCCTCCCTTTTCAGATAAAAAAAAACATACAATTACACAGAGAGCCATGTGACATAGTCAGCCAATCGCTGCGGTCTTTGTATTGTCCTGGCTGACCTGCGCAGTTCATTTGGATCTCCGCTGTTGGCGGGGAAGGATGTCGGATCGTTGGTTCCTTCTGGGACCTCCAGCGGGCCTAGCTGAGCTCCAGTCTCTGGAACAGAACAAGTGGGCACCACATCGTTCTCGGCTGTCGTAGGGAAGGTCGATGGGCTGGGCGAGCTGCAACGAAGTGGTGAGTCCATTTCCAATTCGATTTCGGCTGGTGTTGCGTTGTTTCCTGTTGGAATTTCTGCAGTCCTATCCAGTTCGGATTCAGGGCATTTACGCAGATGGTCGATGTGCCTAGTCCAAACTCGGCCATCGTGTAACAATATTTCAAAAGTTTTTGGAGCTTTTTGTTGCAGTACAGTCCCTTTGAGCCAATTAAGGCCTTTGTCAAAATTCTTAGCAAATACACACTGCCCAATAAACATGTGTCTCTCAGAATCAACAGGCATAACATTAGTTGTACAGAACATGGGGTGCAATCTATCTAAAGTAGACCTGAGTTTCCTGCCCATAAGAATTTCAGCAGGGCTTCTACGGCTTGTGGCATTTGGGGTTATATGTTGAGCCAATAGGAATTCATCTAAGTGCTCTTGCACTTCCCCTGGGCCAGCCCTTCTTAAAGCCTCCTTGGCAACACGCACATACCTCTCAGCCAATCCATTAGCCCACGGGGAAAAAGGAGATATGAGCGCATGCCTGATTCCTAATTGGTCCAGGAACATTTCAAATTGCCTGGAAGTCAGCTGGGGCCCATTGTCAGAAACTATTACATCTGGGCAGCCATGTGTGGCAAACAAATGGCGTAGAGCTCTTATGGTAGCACATGTTGTAATGTTTGGCAGGACAATAATCTCAACCCATTTAGACAATGCATCAACCACTACTAGGAAATACTTAGTTTGAATGGGGCCAGCAAAATCTATGTGAATTCGGGACCAAGGCCCTTTTGGTTGGTCCCAATCCATTGGAGTGGTTTTAGGGAGTCTTGGCCTAGACTCCTGACAGGGGTCACACCTTGCCACCCATCTCTCAATTTCAGAATCAAGTCCTGGCCACCAAAAATGGCCCCTTGCCAAGCCCTTCATCCTTACAATACCAGGATGTCCTACATGCAGCATTTTTAACACTTTTTGTCTTAAAGTTTTGGGAATGATGACCCGGTCACCCCATAATAAACAACCTTTAACAATTGATAATTCCAACCTTTTGTTTTTGAATTCCACAATATCTGGCCCATTACAGTCGGCATCCCACCCCCGTAGCACACAATTTACTACTTTCATAAGAATAGGGTCTTGTTTGTTATGTTCTGCCACCTCCGTGGCAGTAGTCAGGGGTTTATCCTCTAACTCAATGAGCAATACGTCCGCAGAGGGGGCAGGGTCTTGTACTAACTCAGAAAGAGGACATCTGCTAAGGCCATCCGCATGGTTAATACTAGTCCCTCCCCTGTGAGTTAAGGTATAATCATAGGCAGATAAAAAAATGGCCCATCTTATCAATCGTGGGGACATGAATGGTGGAGTTGGTTTGTCTGGGGCTAGGAGTCCTAATAACGGTTTATGATCTGTAATCAATTCAAAATGTCTACCAAAAATATAATGATGGAATTTTTTAACACCTGCTACCAATGCCAGAGCTTCCCTGTCAAGTTGACTATAGTTCCGTTCTGCGCTTGACAGTGTTTTAGAGAAAAATGCTATAGGGGCCTCAGTGCCGTTAGGCAGCACATGAGCCAAAACACTACCCACTCCATAAGGTGAAGCGTCACAGGTGAGGCGTAGGGGAAGTGAAGTACTGTATTGTACCACTACACTTTTGGATGTTAAAAGGTTTTTTATTTGAGAAAAGGCTTTACTCTCACTGTTCCCCCAACTCCATGGGACTTCTTTCTGCAATAGACGGTGTAGTGGTTCTGCCGCTGTGGCCTTCTGCTTTAAAAAAACAGAGTAGAAGTTAAGGAGGCCTAAGAAAGCCTGCAGTTCTGTCTTATTTTTAGGCTCTGGGGCCTCTTGTATTGCCTTGACTTTATCGCATGTAGGATGGATTCCTTCGCCATCTATATTATATCCCAAAAATTGGACACACTTTGTACCCCAAACACATTTTCCAGGTTTAACCTTAAGCCCCTTGTCTCTAAGCCTAGTTAACACCTCCCGTATTCTTGAGTTTAGCTGGGCTTGATACCTTCCCGAAATAAGAATATCATCAAAATAAGGCAAGGTTCCCTTAATTCCTATCAATAAGCGCTCCATAAAACTCTGAAAAATTCCTGGTGCCACACTGACCCTGAACTGTAAGCGGGTGCATCTGAAAGCTCCCCTATGGGTAACAATAGTCTGGGCTAAAGAGGTAGGCTCGTCTACGGGAAGCTGCTGGTAAGCTTGCGCGAGGTCAATCTTTGCAAATAGGTTACCCTCCCCAAGGGAATGGAGTAAATGTTGCACTACAGGTATTGGGTAGGGATGATGTTTTAAAGCCTTATTTAGAGTGGACTTATAGTCTGCACACACTCGCAGGGAGCCATCCTGCTTAAGAGGAGTCACAATTGGGGTTTCCCATGGAGCTTGGTCTACAGGGACCAAAATACCCTGATGGTTGAGCTTATCAAGTTCTGCGTCAAGTTTAGGAAGCAAAGGCAAGGGAACCCTACGTGGTTTGAGTCGGATAGGAGGAACACTAGGATCAATGGAGAACGAAATTGGGGGCCCTTTATAAGACCCTAAAGCTGGACTAAAAACGTCAGGAAATTCCTTGACGAAATCTGGAACCATAGTATTAGATATTTTATGAATGCCAGATATCTCTATTCCAAGGGGAGACATCCAGTCTAATCCTAAAAGTGAGTGGGTGGGCCCTGACACTACTAGTAAAGGTAGGGTAGCTGCAAATTTTTTGTGTACAATTGGAACAGGTAACATGCCTAAAACAGGTATAATTTTCCCTTGAAAATCCTTAATAAGTACATTAGAATACAATAAATCAGTTATGTTAACATGAGGCATATACATTTTGACCTTAGACCAAGGCATAATACTATAGCTAGAGCCAGTGTCTAGTTCCATCTGGCAAGGTTGAGAATTTAAAAGTAAAGAAATGTTAATTTTAGATCTGTTAGCAGTTACAGTGTTGTTAATGGAAATTCCACTGTTACCTCCTAAGTAGTCGCGGTTAGAGTTGGAGTAATTGTAGCGACTAGAAGGTTTGAACCCCTTGTTTTCGCGCGGTTGATTTTGGAAGCGTGGAGCCCGAGGAGTTGAGAAAGCTTCCTCCGGTAGGAAGGCTCGGCAAGCCTCAGCGATGTGCCCTCGGCGACCACAACGGTGGCAATTTGAATCTCGGAATGGGCAACGGTGACGGGAATGGTTGCCACGGCAGCCAGAACAAGGAAGAGATTGTTGCGATTGCTTGAAAGGTCGAGGAAAAGCTTGTCGGATAAAACAGCAGTCGTTTTCAGAGCTTGTAGACGGTTTGATTGCATTCGCAGAGTCGGCCTGTTGATTCGGGGAGGAGATGTGGGCCACGACTTCTTGCTTGTCGTTCTGTTTCAGCTCTTTTGCCGCAGACTCAGCCACCTCGGCTGTTTGAACGAGTTTGATGACTTGTTGCAGGGAATGTTCTTCCTCAGTAAGGAGTTTGTTTCTGACGGTTGCATTCCGCATGCCGAAGATAAGAGCATCTATTAGGCGTGCTTCCGGGTTCTCGAAGCGGCATTTTGACAGCACGGTTCTCAAGCGCGTAGCAAATTGGTTGATGCTCTCGGATTCAGTCTGGCCCATTCTGGAGAATTGGTGCCTGTAGACGATCGCCGGCTTTGTTGGCTTGAAGTGAGCCGAAAGCTTCGTTTTCAAAGCGTCCCAGGAAACCGAATTCGCTGGCGCCGGGTCGGTGAGTGTCTGTGCGAGGTCGAACATTTCCGCTCCACAGTAATTCAGGAAAATCGCTCTTTTCCGATCGTCGATCGCGTCTCTCATGCCGGCAGCCTCGAGGAAAACGTCGAATTTAGCGAGGTAGGCATCCCAAGTAGACTTCTCCGGGTCGAAGTATTCCGGCGCACTCCCGACGGCCAGGGATTCCATTTCAGCAGGCGTAGGTTCGTTCTTCTCTCGTCACCAGGTGAAGAGTCTTGAGACACAGCTACGAGACGGTTCTTTATTTAAGCTCTTTTTGCAAGTGACAATCAGCTGGAACACGTCTCAGCTGGGCAAGGGAAAACCGGCTGTATTTATACTATTTTTTCTCCCGCCCAAAACAAGCTGTCAGCACCTTAACCAATCAGGCGCTGGCTATTAGCATATTTTCCCTAGTAACAGTTACCTCAGGCATAAACAGAGTATTTAACATTTATTGTCAATCCAATAGATGTTGGCACTTAGCCAATCCAGTGCAAGTGATATCACGGTGCCCTTGACTGGCAGAATCTTCTTCACAGAAGCTCTTCCAGTATCTTTAATAGCCAGGACCTTTATGAAGTCGTCATTTAAGTCTGAGAAGTACAATGCAGTACTGCGTAGAGAGTAGTCTACAGCCATCAGGTGAGTTACATTACTCAAGGGGAGACTGCTGTGCTCGGGAAGAGCAGTCTGCCCAGCTGTGGAACGCAGTTTTTTCAGGTAGACCTAGAGTTCAATATTAGAAACAACATTATTATAATAATTTCAGTTTACAAGGGCATTCAGCCATCTGCTCTAAGACAATCCGATCATAGCAGAAGTCCATACAGCTTTTGCTACCTTGTGCGATGCTAAAAATACCATACAAGAGCTTCCATTTATCTCTGTAACGCTTGACTACAAGGGGTCAAGTATCACTTTCCAACAGAATTTCAATAAGGTGTAAAAACAAAAGTGGCTAACTTTTGACAGTGTCACTCTTTTTTGAGAAAGGTGTGTGTTATGTTTTCAGGAGTGCTTTGTAAAAATTAACCCGCAGTCAATGACCTCTACGTTACTCCCTTGTGGGGTGTCTCAGAGGTCGGTCCTCTCCCCTCTGCTATTTAATATCTACATGGGTGAGATCATCCAAAGGCATGGGGTGAGGTATCATCAGTATGCTGATGATACCCAGTTATACATCTCCACCCCATGTCCAGTCAACAAAGCAGTGGAAGTGATGTGCCGGTGCCTGGAGGCTGTTGGATGGGTGTCAACAGGCTCAAACTCAACCCAAACAAGACAGAGTGCCTGTGGGTTCTGCCTCCCAAGGACAATTCCATCTGTCCGTCCATTACCCTGGGGTGTGTGTGTGAATCATTGACCCCCTCAGAGAAATTTAGCAACTTGGGCGTCCTCCTCGATCCACAGCTAACATTAGAACACAATCTTTTGGCTGTGGCGAGGAGGGTGTTTGCCCAGGTTCGCCTGGTGCACCAGTTGCGGCCCTATTTGGAAAGGGAGTCATTGCTCACAGTCGCTCATGTCCTCATCACCTCGAGGTTTGATTAATGCAACGCTCTCTCGGAAACTTCATATCGTGCAGAATGCAGCCGCGAGAGCTATCATGGGGCTTCCCAGATTCGCCCACATTTCTACAACACTCCGTGGCCTGCACTGGCTGCCGATCAGTTTCCGGTCACAATTCAAAGTGTTGGTTATGACCTTTAAAGCCTTACATGGCATTGGACCAGAATACATCCGGAACCGCCTTCTACCGCACAAATCCCAGCTGCCGATAAGATCCCACAGAGTTGGCCTTCTCCAAGTCCCGTTGACCAAACAATGTTGTTTGGCAGGCCCCAGGGGAAGAGCCTTCTCTGTGGCGGCCCTGGCCCTCTGGAATCAACTCCCCCGAGATTAGAATGGCCCCCACCCTCCTTGTCTTTCGCAAATTTCTCAAGACCCACCTATATCGCCAGGCATGGGGGAACTAAGACATCTCCCCCAGGCTTTTATATTTTATGTTTAGTATATATGTGTTGTATGGTTTTAACTGCTGGGTTTTTAATATATTTTTATTTCAATATTAGATTTGTTTTAATGTTACACTCTTTTATTATTGTTGTGAGCCGCCACGAGTCTTCGGAGAGGGGCGGCAAATCAAATCAAATCAAATCAAATCAAATCAAATCAAATCAAATCAAATCAAATCAAATCAAATCAAATCAAATCAAATCAAATCAAATCAAATCAAATCAAATCAAATCAAATCAAATCAAATCAAATCAAATCAAATCAAATCAAATCAAATCAAATCAAATCAAATCAAATCAAATCAAATCAAATCAAATCAAATCAAATCAAATCAAATCAAATCAAATCAAATCAAATCAAATCAAATCAAATCAAATCAAATCAAATCAATAAATAAATGTACTTGTTACTAAGGAAAATTCAAATAGAAGCCACTTTGCTGTGCCAGCATATTAAACAGCTGTAAGAACATTTCATTTGGGAAAATTATTTTGCAATAGTAGTGGGTTCTATTTACCTCTGCTACCAGTTCAGAAACGGAAGCGCAGGGGTAACACTTCTGCGCATTTGCAGAGTGTTTTTTGACGACATTTTGGAGGGTGGGCAGAGCCTCTCACCACTACTACTGGTTTGCCATACTGGGCCCAACCGGTAGCAACCCCTCACTGGTTTGCAGCTACCATTCTCTTTATTATCCAATTGAAAGTAATACCTGTGTAACATCTGTCTGGCCACCCAATAACATGAATGCTGACTCCTTTAATGGAATGCAGGTCTTTCCATCACTTGATAGTACAGATTCAGGCGGGCAATGGCAGCTTCCTTTTTTGCTGGGGCTTAAGAGGCACATATACGAACATCCAACTTCTACACATGGGTTAGGGGCTGGTGCCTGCAGAACTTCATGCATCACCTGAAAGCCAAAATTTCAAGAGTATGAAAATGTTACACCAGGAGTTTCAGGGCATCTCTATTATGCACTTTGTATGTTCCTCCACAAAAATTACTAAAGGAACACAGACTGTGTATACTATGTACAATAAAGTATATTGCACTATTTTCATCCATTGTCTACTTGCATCAGATGGCAAGAGCCAGATAATTTCAAAAAAGCAGTCAATCCACTTTATGACTGTCTGTGTTTTCTTTCATTTGATAGGACTGTTAGATCTGTCTCCAAATCTATAACTGGAATGTGACTATCTTCTTTCTCATCATTCAATCTTCAGAGCCATATAT